>NC_084509.1:1165000-1380000 GCF_024500385.1 Phyllopteryx taeniolatus | reverse complement strand
TTATGGTAAAGAACACAACAAACAGTCATGCAAAGCCAGTTGCCAAAATATTGTATACATCTATGATGGTCAATAAAATAGCAAAATGGCTAACCCCTTGCAAAAGGGAAACGCATCCCTCAGTCACAATATATTTCCAACTTTCATATCAGTTATTTCTTGTTTTAGCCACACAGTTTCCACAGCGTTTAATGATCCAGTCTTTATCTGGTTTCCCTTTCTAAGATGTCTCCAGAGACTGTACAGCAGGTTATTTATGCTGCTCATAAATAGTGCCTCAGAAGATTTATTGTTAATAGTAACAAGAGTGCCGTGGAGTGATGTGTGGTTATGGCCAATTAAGCTGGATGTAGATTTATGTCCAAGAAAGCCATTTCTCTCTCTATCTGTCCTATCTCCTTGCACACACACATCTCTAGTGGTATTTTGGAAACACCCACACTGCTTTGACATTTATTTTTATTAGACCCACTGCACCAATCTGTCGCTGCAAGATGTACTTGGTGGAAAAATAGATGATAATGTGCATATATTAAGATCTAATACAAGGGAATCATGCCTGGAAAAGGAGTTCATTGTCAGGTGTTAATCTAACAATATATGTCATGTTATGTTAAATTGTGGTTGTAATTTAACTGCACTTCATGGTACTAAGAGGTGTTTCTAATATTTTGGTTATCTTATGTAACTACTGTACATGAAAGGGGCCAGAGTATTAGAAACACTTCTCACTATGATTGATCTCAATGTATTTTACTCTGTTTAAAAAAATAAATCTAAATACCTTTATATTAATACAGAATAATAGTGATATCCCACTTATAGACACATCTTTATGCCTGCACACCTTTCTTGTATCACATAGCAGGTTTTCTTTTCCTTGTGCTTCACCACACCACATATATTTTACCAGCTTTACATATGCCCTTTGGGTGTGTCTGTGTTTTCCAGGCTTTTTAGAACAGATATAAATACTCAAAGTATACCTGAGATGACTCCGTATTTCTTTTTATCCTCTCGTGACCATATAAGTCCGTACAATGAAGATCACGGATGTTTTAAATGTATTATACTCATAAAAAGTGGAATTTTTACTATGTATTTTTTTTAATGGAAGGGGCAGACATAAAAGCACTACAATGCTCCCTCTTACTGTCCTTTGTGTGTGTGTGTTTTACACGGCAGAACCAAAGCCAGACAGATACACCTTAACTATACAGAGAACTAGGTTGTACTAAATTGTGGAGCAGTAGTGTTAAACTGTTTTTCACCATTTCAGATTTCCTGATTTTATTATTTTTTTTCCCCAGGTGTGGCTAAAATGGCGCAGTGGAACACACTATGGAGTCCAGCATGAGCGCTTTCGTTCACATCAGCGGTTTTGCAACAATTGAAAAGTGCAGTTAGCAAGCTAGCTATGCCTACACCCCAAAAAAATGCATCTTCTCCTTTGGATATTCCGCTGGCGTGGTGTAGAGTGCCTCGTTATCGGCTGTGAGTATACACTTGTCTGGCGTGGCCGCGTTAGAGCGCCTGATTGTCGCGGCGCTGAACAGACCCCTGACGACCGAGTGGCATCTATTCAAGCCACCAGAGGCTTTTTTACGCAGCCATTATTTTCAGAGCTGAAAGACAAAGAAGAAGACAAACCATCCATTTGTAGGAGTGGTCTTTGATTGACAGTTGAGTGGGGCGTGGTTTCAGCGTACATGCCCACAACGTTCAAGAGCGGAGAGAAACGCTTGATTTTTCATGTACTTGGCATTTTTTTTTAAATCATTCAAATTTGGCACCATTGTTAACAACATTCTTTTCTGTGGTGTGTCAAATTTACTTGACTTTTTTTTCAGCCTGGATCTTGCTGAGAGAGTGGTTAAGCAGGGGACCTTGTCCAGGCTCAAAGCAATTCTAGACCAACCCCCCCCGCACACTGCCTTCTCACAGCAGAGGATCTCCTTCAGTGACAGATTGCTATCTCAGAGACACTCCACTGTCAGATTCGGGAACTCTTTTGTAGCATGTGCCGTAAGAATGCACAATGCCACAGCTGGCAGGGGTGGAGGGTTGTGATGAAATGATGGTGTTTTTAGAGTTGTTGTTTTCAGTGCCTTACTCACCTACTCGGGCTCAAGTACTGAGGGAGTCACAATCCTTCCATACATAATATTGTTATTAAAATCTGATGTCATCCCATCCCAGCCAGACGTTCCTATTGAATAAGACTACAATGGCCCAGAGGTGCCCTTCTTCTCTAATTCCATGATAGCGCAGTTACTGACCCATTGCCCTGTCTGCGCTCAGCGATAAATGGCCCACTGCCAGCTCAAGCCAGCTAGCAGGCTTATCTTCTCTGGAACATTATTTATTCCATTGTAGTGTTTGCTTTATTAAAAGCTCATGTTATTACTGATGGAAAGCTGCTTGATTGCAAAGAGCAAACGACCAGATAAGAAAAGTGTGTGGGTGTGACAGAAAGAAAGAGAGAGAGAGAGGCGTATGTATATGAGGTGTGTTGAGTTCATGCCGCTCCCAAAAGTCAAATGAATTACTACCTTCAGGAAATTACAGCGAGTTCAGCGCGTTATGTGTGTATGTGCGCATGATGCATCACGTTTCGTTCCAGCTCCCCTGCTCTCGCTTGTCCCTTTGGGGCTCGTAATCAGCAGACATGCTCTGCCAGTTGAGGTCAAGGTCGTGGTTGTGATTGGTGCCAAACACGAGCATCATCCTGTTCTCTGATGGGAGGCAACAAGCGTGCACAATGACTTCCAGCTTTTTCGTTAGCTGCCCGTAGAGCCGTATTAGTGCTTGCACACCCATGTTGAACACATCGCAAGCACAAACTGCAATTTACTCGCTACAGTTAGATATTGGTCAGTTGCTGTCGGAATTTATTTCAATATTTATGGAACTGTTTGTGCATATACTGTACTGAATGTCCCTCAAAGCTCTTACCAAGTAAAATATCAAAGCAAATGACAGAGCAGTGTAGTATATTTTAATAGTAACACAATCAGAGTTCCTTTGGGAAGTACAAATGGTTGGAGAGCTGTATTCACACCAACTGTCTTTTCTTTGTAATTCTACATCAAAGAACATCCTTTAACCAGTTATATGTTTATTGGGGTGTCCTGCGTCTGGGGTTTACACCAGGGGTCCTGGTCTTCAAAGAGGACTGTTTGGCATTATCGCAACAAAGGACCCCAAGGGGAAAGATTGACCAGACTGAGAGACGACAGCAGACGAGTAGTGGTATTTCACACACCCAAAGAGACACCATCTGGCGGGTGCGATTCCAAATATGGTCACGAGGAGCAGCATCCTTCCGGATACAACCAGGGAGGGGGCTAATTCCACGCCCAGAAAATTAGAACCTTGATAAACTGAGATCCCGGGGTTTTGGGGGGCTTTTTCGTCGTTCTGGCAATACCGCAGCTGCTATGACACTAAGGCCTGTTCAATAAATCGAATTAGCCCAAACGCCAAGTGTCTCGAAGTCTTCATTCGCCCCATGCCAGACGGAAGTCGGAGACCTCCCGGGAGACCAACGACTCGGAAGCACCGGCGATCGAAAATTAACCACAGCAGCCACAGTAAAATAATATAAAGGTATTTAGCAAAAAATAAATAAAACAAATCCCTATCCCATGACCCTTGTGAGCAGTCTGGCCAGTTGTCATGATGACGGATGTGCATATGCACTCGGGAGCTGGAATGATTTCAGCCCTTGCACTTTAAGGATTTCTCCGCCATGTCAAAGAGTTTGATGTCAACCCTGGATATGCGCTAGTTTCTCTGCTCAGGGATCCCTTATTTATTATCTCACGGCTGCAATACTGCTTTTTTTTGTTCAGGCTTTCTGTGATATTTAGTTAAAATAATTTGGGTATTTTTACAGTTATGTATGGTACCAAAGTACTACTTGTACCCCTCCCCTCACAACAATGAATGCAGCATACCATCAAATAATGGTCTCTGCTCTAGATACCGTGCCTCAATTTGTTGCAGGGCATATTCTTTATTTGAACACTCGAAGAGATAATTGTGTATCTATAAATTTCGCAGAGTATGTGTGTGTCATAAATGTGACAAAGTACAGTATGTCACTGCACACGTCACTTCAGAACGTGGGGAGGTTAAAAGTATATTATTATTAATAGTAAATATTTGTAATATAAGATAACTTTTATTTGCATCGTTTCAGCAGCAATTGTGATTATATGCCACATGTCCATTGCCATCTTGGCGGCATGTTGGATAATCTTCACAAGCGCTGGTGCGCCTATGGGAGGCTAAAAAGTTCTCCAAACGATACACTAAGTAGCCAAAAGTTCAAGAGGTCCGTTCAAGACAGCTCATGGTGAGATTCTCTGCCGTAAGTTATCTTTTAGTATGTGGCACAAAACTGGCATGCTTTTATGTTGAAGGCCTGACTTTACCGGGAACAGGATGTTTTGTGCCGATATTTCCCAATTATAGCTGAGCGAACTCAAAGGCTCGACAACGACTCAATGTTCCTAAACAAGAACAAAAGTTTGTGTCGGTGGCGGACGTTGTTAACCCGGGCCACGACCGATCCGGTATGGAATTCGTTGGATGAAAGCTCATATTTGTTGGGAAAAGTTTTAAGCCGGATGCCCTTCCTGACGCAACCCTCTGCATTTATCCGGGCTTGGGACCGGCCTACAGTTTGCACTGGCTTGTGCCCCCCATAAATATGCACGCAAACATTTACGTAAGAGGTTCCGGGGGTCACTTTCTAAAAAAACAACAACAAATAAAATAAAAAATATTAATATATGGGAGTCCACACACACCTGCCACTATTTCATTTTTTAACTGCCCAGAAACCAATAACATATGCATTGGGCCCTACAGAAACATTATTTTCTTTATTCCCTTAAATAACTTAATAAAGAAGCTGTTTTCTGACCAGTGATTGTGTGTGTGTTTGTGTGTGTGTGCGAGCGAGGAGCGAGACATAGAGAGAGATGAAGATTACAGCATGGCACCTATCTCCAAAAAGCATGTTTTACAGTGATTTAAGACCATAAAATAGGGCTAATGTTGCCAGATGCACTGCCAAAACCACAAAAGAAAAGGGGAACTTACCGCAAGGTGTTTCCTCAAGTTGAAGTAGGTTGAAATATCCAAGTTTGGGCAGTCACAATTTAAGAGCTGCATGACAAAGCTGTTGTTTTTCAGTGTCTGTAAAGTAAACACTTGCGCTGCTGTTTTTTTTCTTCCCCCAAATGAGTCATTTTGATTGGCCTGCGAAGGCTTTGTGTGCAGTCATGTGACTGCCTTGTGCAGTCTGATTGGTGATTTGGAGTCAAATGAAGTCTAAAAATAGATCACAAACGCAGTAATGGAAAAATAAAAGTAGCGAGTGGCATGTCGATCATTGTAACGGAGCAAATGTATTGAGTTTTCTTCACATAAATACTCAAGTAAAAAGTATGGTGAATTCAAAGTACTCTGAAAAGTACAATTTCCCCAAAATGCTACTTGAGTAAATGTAACTGAGTAAACCCACCCCTGCATCTTAAGAGATTGGAGAATTTATAACATGGCTGATATCAAATGATTAGTCTAAGACTGTCACTATCACATCTTTTTTTAGATATTTTATAGATATTTTAGTGGCGTACTCGAGTAATCGCTGCCACCACCAAAAAAAATATCTTTTTTTTTTCTTTTTTTATAATAAACATGCATTTTATTATCATTTATGAAGGCTGGACATCAATCCTTAAACTTCATATGTTGGTACTGAGTGTATATTATAATCAGAATTTGAGACAACAAAATGGAGCCTTTGCTAAACGGTTAGCATTTACGATTAGCATTAGCACGCTAGCGATTACCATTTTAGCTTAAAAAACACTACCATTCAGCGAACTCATGCATCATGTATTATGTATATTTCACATTTAATCGTGTCTTCAAAATCACTTACAGTCACACCTCTGTCGGTTTTGGCAATTTTTCTCACTCGCCCAACAGAATGTCCGTCCGCATCTAAATGCTGCAAACATGGACAGAGGCCAAATGGTTCCAGGTTGCGCATATATGCTTTTATTAATATTTTTTGATTGCATAGAGTTAGAATTGTTTGCGTTTGCCAATTTGTGTTGTCGACTTAGCCGTGGTAGCCGATTTTTTTTATAAAATTTTATTTTTCACAGCCCTATTAGTCAAGCCTCCCGATGTGGACCTCCAACATGGCGGACAAACATATACCGATGACATGATCGAAAACTGTCCATTTTCTAACTTGACGCACATCTGCAGGTGTGTGTGTCGTGTTGTCGTTGATTGTCGGCGGTTCGTAATCGTGTGCAGCGTCCATCTGCCTCCCCTTGTCGGCAGACTCCATCACCCACCACCCCCCGCCGCCACCACCACCACCGCTTCGTCGCCACATCGTTGGGGGCATTCCGAGTGACGGCCGGTGGGGACGAGTCGACGCATGAGCAGCTTAAGTGGAACATGTGCCACCCATGAGAGGACGCCGCTGTCGCAGAGGACTATAGAAGGAAGAAGAAGAGGAGGACAAGGGACGAACACGAAGGGGCAAGCAAGCATCTTTGATTTATTTTGGGGACACGGAAGGTTCTTCCCTGAACGTGCGGAAGGGAAAAGATAAGCTGTGACATGTAATTATTTCCCGAAAAGGAACGTGTGTCGGAATTACCCGGCTTGAGTCAACATGTGATGGATTTTGTTGATGTTTCACTCATTTTGGACGCCTGCTATTTAAAATAGAGCCTTCCACCATTTCTATATATATCGAAAATTTGTTGCTCGGGTGACTCCGTTGTCTTGTTGGAATCCCTCGAGAGTTTTGAGGGGAGTAAAAGGTTTTTCTTCTTTTTTTTTTTTTTTTAGAAAGTGACCCTCCGAACCTCTTACGTAAATGTTTGCGTGCAGTTCGTGCTTTGGTTGTCGGTTGCATCCCCCCTCCCCCCCTTCTACCCTCTCAGACACTAATACTGTGCACACATAGACTCACCTGAGCATACACACTATGCATACATAATTGCACAGACTGACACACATAATCCCCCCCCCCCCCCCCCCCACCGTCGCCCCCCTCACCAATTGATGAATCCGCGTTATATAGGTGGACGTGGCACGGACCCGGCTGTAGCATCCTACGCCTCCTCTTTCTCCTCACCACCAGAGCCGCCTCACTCGCTTCACCGTCCTCTTCCTCGTCACTATGTCCTCGTCGTCGCGCAAGATCTCCTCGGAGTCTTTCAGCAGCTCGGTGGGCTCCGATTGCGGGCTAGAAAGCCCCGGCGGGGACGGCGGACTGGAGGCGGCTGAGGAGCTCCGAGGATGCCCCTTCTCATCCTTCCACAGACCGCTCCTCTGGAACGGCCGCAGCCCCGCCGAGAGGCTCGCGTGCCCGGCGGGTGAGGAGCAGCCAGGAGCCGGCGGGTCACACAAGAGGGTGACCAGGAGGAGAAGGGTGAACCTGGACTCGCTTGGGGAGAGCCTGAGGCGGCTGACGTCACCCACGGTAAGGCCTTCATTATACCTAACGACGACCCCTTTGCTTGTCATCTATTTATATTGTATGAAGTGTTGACTTTTACTTTGGGTGTACAATATCGCTGAAGCTCAAGACAGCACTTAAAAACTGAAATGGTCTCACTGGGGGAATCCTCGTCCATCTGTCACAAATACAGTGCGTTTCTAACAGTATATGGTACCCAGGTGGTGCCAACAGGCACCAGGGACCACATGAGTAGCCTGCTACAATGTTGTAAAAATTGCTCACCAGGAATGGGACATTGTGATTTTGAATTTTGTAGAAGTGAAAATGTAAACACGTGCAAAGATGTATAGAAATAAAGTGTTGCATGTTGACATCTATCTGTTGTCTGTACCTTGTTAAATCATTGTTGATAATGATTTTGTATTTAGATAAATTAATATACTTACTTGTTAATACACTAATAACAAAGTTAAAGCTAGTATGAGCAAACGTATTTCAGAAGTGTGTATCAAATTAGTAGCCCTATGCATTAATCAGCAAACAAGAAAATAGCTCTCAGTTTCAAAAAGGTTGGTGACCCCTAGAGTGTGTTTCCACTTATGTGTATGTCACATATGTCCCCCCCCCCCCCCCCCCCCCCCCCTGGGAGCAATAAAGAAATTGATAAAGAATGATGTTTTTCACAAAAACAAACCACAAAAGTACATATTTGATTATTAAAAAAAAATAAAAAATCTTCATAATTTATGCATCTGTCTAGTACTGAGCATGTAGTAATAAAATGTAATAATAGCTAATGTGCTAAACGGATACTTACGAGCTGTTCACACTCTTTTTACTTTGTAATAATGTGTAGCAAGGTGCTTCCAACATGCTTCCACAAAGTTGGCATTGTAATCAAAGCACAGCATTTTTTAAAAAAATGAACATTATTCATAGTTTGCTGGCTAATTTAGCCACCTGATTTTGACCGAAAGTGGCCAAGACAGGTCATAACAATTGCAAACGCTACAATAAATGCAAACGCCAAAACACATTAAAACCACAACATAGTGACATTAAGGTAAAATGCAAGTGAGTCCCTCCAACTGGGTTACCGGGGACTCATATTGCAGACCAAGTGACGAAGTCGGGAAGTTGCAAAAGTTTTAATGAACGAAGTTTGACTATTGATGAGTTGACAATCCTAAAGTGCTTATTTTCCCAACTAGCTCAGAAATAGCTTACTTTCACTTACTTTTTCAACATCAATAATTAAAACTGAGTCACTTTTGTTGTCAACTTTATTAATCAGTCATTCATTCATAAGTCATTACAAGTATAGATATCTTTTAGGGTTTTGAAATGTGTTTCTTTTGCTTTTGGTGATATGGGTAGAGTTAAGTATGAAGCTCTAATCCCAATTTTAATTTCATTGGGATCTTTCTTAATAGATGTTTCCTAATTTACAATAAAGGGAAGTCCATTGGTCCGTCAATAATGAGTCACTGATAACCTGGACGAATGATACAGTCGGAGGGGAGTCCAGCACTCGTTTCTGTTGTACCTTAATGTCGCTGTGTTGTGGTTTTAGTGTGTTGTGGTGTTTGCAATTGTTGTCTCGGCCACCATATTGACCTGATCGGGCTTGGTTTTGTGAATAATATAGGCCTCCTTGCCAAAAAACACTATGTTCATAATGCAGGGTAGTTGTCACTTGGGTCATTAAAATAAAGTGTCAGTGATCAGTTTTCCTCACCAGCGCGTTGTATTTCGTTGCTCATTCCCAATACAAAGTGACTAGAAGCGGAATGTTCTAAAATAGAAGTACTTGTTTTGAAGGATAGTTCTGCATGGAATGAAGACACTGTTATTATGCTGTTACAAAACTAGTTTTCATTGTTTGTTTGGCTATATACTGTACATCAAAGGGCATATGTGAGAACATTATGTTCAAAGTGTAAAATCATCAAACAGGATTTATAGGGGTTTGCATCACACAGCAACAGAGGTGGGTTGAGTAGCCAAATATTATACATAAGACTACTGTTACCATAGAATAATATGAGTCAAGCAAAGGTAAGAAAAAGAAAGTAGTCCGTTAAATAATTACTGATATAAGCAAGTACTCAGTGAAAAATTATTCAACTGCTGAGTAACTGGTGAGTAACCTCTCATTGATTTATTATTTTAAATAGCACATGACAATACAAACAAATAGAAAACAGGAAAGTGCAAATTCTAACATTGACCAACAGTATCACTTTAAAACAATACTCAATTTTTAAATAAACTAAACTAAGGCAAATTCAGCCAAAATACATGTTCTTTAATCTTTTTGTTTACACAATTGGAAAAAAAATCATATAATCATGATCTGATTATACAATATTTTACTTTGACAGCTGGATTCACCCACATTTATCAGCAATGCTGACATCTTGTTTCATGACTCCCAAACCATTTTGAGTTCTGCCAACTTCCGCCTTTATCTTCAGTGCTGTGCATAAATTTGGGATTGCTTTTCCTCCTTCCCCTTTTGAATGAACACAACTCTTTCTACAGCGTGGAACAGAGAAATCAAGTGAGTCCGATTGGGTCGGGTGAACTGCAATTCACATTCACGTTTTGTGGTTGACCTGCTGGTTTTATTCCACAGAGCGTTACATTTTACAAAGGCAAGAATGAGACAGCCTGGTGTATGTTTCTTAAGTTCCAAGTGGAGTTCTTAGAAGTTGGAACACTTACACTTTTAGTTGTTCGTTTTCATAGACGATCCATCCATCTTACCGCTTATCTTCACTCTGGTTACAGGTGAGCTGGAGCCTATCCGTAAGGTAGATTTTGACCTTGTATTAATTAATTATTTTGAAACCTTTGTTTCTGTATGGCGCCACGGAGATTTTGTGTGGTCACTTACGTTGGATTGGCGTTACAGCAGTCATGTGACAGAAGTCTCTCTGACAAACTAAAATAGCTTGTGCAAGCAATAATAAATACCCGTAGATAAAAATACAAGTAGCGGGTGGAATGTACTTCAATGTAACAGAATAAAAGTAACGGTTCTTCTAAACAAAAATACTCAAGTACAATTGAAAAGTATATTGGATTAAAGCTACTCTGACAAGTATTATTTATTTGTAAAAAAAACAGTCATTTAAGTAAATGTTAGAGTTAATGTAGCGTCTCAAATGCAAGACGAAAAAGACCAACTAGAATAGCTTGAAAGTTTTTTTGGGCATTTCCAACCTAAAATTATCTTGCAAATCTGATAAAAGGACATCAAAGATTATAAAGTAAAATTAAAGAAAAAATGATGGAAGTAGGCTTTTAATGTGTGCAGACGTGTGACATTATTGTCCATTGAGGACAAATTTGAAATCTGATTGGTTATAGAAACAGTCCCATTGCTAATAGGTACATCGGCCAGCACTACTGATACCGAAAGTCCTGGTTCGAGTAGATTGACATGGCAACACATAGAGGCTGAAATCTGATTGGATGCAATATGAATTGAAGAGACTAATAGATTGGGAATTGGGAATAATAGAATTTCCTGGAACAAATATTAGAATGTAGTTTGCAGAGGTGGGTAGAGTAGCCAAATATTGTACTCAAGTAAGAGAACTGTTACTTTAGAATAATATGACTGAAGTAAAAGTAAAAAGTAGGCATCCAAATAATTACTCGAGTAACAGTAAGAAAGTATTCAGTGAAAGAAATTACTCAAGTACGGAGTAACTATTAAGTAACTTCTGATTTATTTTTTAAATCAGAGCATGAACATCAAATGACATAAAAAGAACAAAATGAAATATGAATGAATCAGATATTGCTGAACAATATCACTTAATCTAATACATAAATACAATCTTTGTAAAATAACAAATTAAGGCAAATTCAGCTCCAAGAAATGGTATTATACTATATTGTTTGTTAAATTAAACTTGTTAAACAGCACAATACTGTAGGCTAACCAGGGAGAAAACAGGAACAAGGCTACAGTGGATATAAAAGTATACACACCCCTGTTCAAATACCAGGATTTTGTGTTGTTGCAAATTTTTGACCAAGATGAATCATTTTAAAACTTTTTCCGCCAATAATCTATTTATCTTTTTGAAAGGGGACATCAAAATATACAACTGAAATAAACTTGAATGAGATTGAATTGGACTTGACAGGTCACCACTGCAAAAGAGATGTTCTGTTTTAACTGGTATTTTACCTGGTTAAATAAAGTTAAAATCATATAAATACATCTGGTTGCACTCCCTCGTATAACTGGCATGTGGCTGTGTTCAGAAGTAACAGATCACATTCAAACTCGTGTTCAATGGGAGCCCACACACACCTGCCACGATTTCAATTTTTCAGTGGAAAAAAACAACACATGCATAGGGCTTTACAAAAACATTATTTGCTTTATCCACTAAAATGGCTGAATGAAGAAGCTGCTTGCTGACCAGACCTATTGATAGTGTGTGTGTCTGTGTGTTTGTGTGTTGTGTGTTTGTGTGTGTGTGAGTGAGAAGAGAGAAAACAAGATAAATGTTTTACAGTTTCTTATGACCATAAAATAGGGCTAACGGCCATATGCACAGCCAAACCAACAGCAAAAACATCTGCAACTTAGCGCAAGGTGTTTTCTCAAGTTAGAAGTGGGGTGAAATGTCCACATCTGTTGTAAAGCTGTTGTTTTTCGTCGTCTATAATGTAAACACGAGTCGCCCGCGGCTGTCACAACTCACTTTGATTGGCCCGCGAAGCCCAATCCTATATTTTGCGTGGACATGTGACTTTCTTGTGTCGTTTAATTGGTGAACTTGAGCCAAACATCACTGTGGTAATCACAGTGGACTGGAACAACGGCGGCGGGTGTGGAAATTGAAAATGAAAGCACGCAAGGCGATACAAGGCTAAAAATAAACTAGCTTTTGGATTCAAACATACTGTGCATGATGGCGACGCAGAGTAAATGTCTTTTGCGGAGCCGATCACTGACATCATTGATCGGATCGGCAAATTATGACATTAAAGCCGATCAGCCGATCAGCATAAAATGCTACATATCAGCCGATACCGATACCTCTGGCCATCGTTGTGGGTTTTTGCCATTGCATGGTTTTTTGTGATTGCATCGCAGATGATAAATCATCTGGAATACTTAATTAATACGTAATACAAAAGATTACGAGAGATTTTCAAGAATTGTTGAAATGTCACACACAAGAGGAATGTGACATTCAAATGTTGCATACTCTCAAGGCCACTGACATACTTAACCAGGTAGACTGTAGCCGAATGTGAATGTTAAAACATGAGAATGTTAAAAACTCTTTGTCCTTATTCTGCTTTGTTTTATTAACCTCTCAAAGGGGTCTCATATTATTGTTATTATTATTTTATTATTATTATAAAAATTAAAAAGAAGCTCTGCATATCAGTTTCACTTTACATTTAAAAGTTTAAAAGTAAATGAGACAATAATGAAAGATGTTGACTGAGAACAAACTACGAACCTCATCATTCATCAATGTATTTTTCATTCCCTACATCCAACTGTATATGGTAGCACGTGATAAAGTAATTTCTTACTTCATTGTCAATTATACGGTTTTAAAAATAATGTATAATTTACTGAGAATAATTTAATTATTGTATTATATTTAGTTCAACAACATCATCCTTTTGTTGCTAGGAATCCTCTCTATTTAGAAGTTAAAATCAGAGTCATGCACCACTCGTACTGTTGTAAATTAGTAACATGGTCACTTTTCTGCAGTTAGGAAAATGTGGTACAAATTCCCATTACTCGATAGCTAAATACAAGTACAACACTGAGGGTGAACACCCATGGCCTGTATGTAGCGGTAATGTTCTGTGCATTCCGTTGATCAGAATTTGTAGACTTAAGTACTCACAAGTATTATCTTTTAATTCTCGAAAATTTTCAGGTGTAGAGTAGAATAGTGCTGTGAAAACAAAGTAATGATATGCATGCTGAACCAGCAGTTGGTGCTCACGTGGGGGAAATAATTACTTGATCCCCAGTTGAATTTGTAAGTTTGTAAAACAAGTTAATACTCGATGGCAAGTACAGCAATGAGACGTTTCTTGTAGTTTTTCTTGGTTTTCTATTAAGTTGAAGTCTGGAGGCTGACTAGGCCACACAACGACCTGAATATGGTTCTTCTTGAGCCGCTCCTTTGTTGCCCTTACAGTATATGGTGGGCCATTGTCATACTGGAAGACCCACCCATAACCCATCTTCAATTTTCTGGCTGAGGAAGGAGGTTTTCATCCAAAATTTTACAGTGCATTGCAGCGTTCACTGGCCCCTCAATGCGATGTAGTCGCCCTGTACCCTTTGCAGAAAAAAACCCCCAAAACATGTCTCCACATCCATTCTTGACTTTGGGTAATAGAAGAATTTCTTTTAATCCTCTAAACACAGCGAGTCAAGTCGATGCCAAATAGCACGACTTAGTTTTCATCTGACCATTAGCACTTTCTCCCAAGCGTTCTCTGAGTCATTTAGATGTTCACTGGCAAACTTAAGGTGGGCCTGTTCATTTGTCTTCTTGAACAGGGGGACCTTGCGTGCTCTGCCAGATTTCAGTCCATTATGGCGCACAGTGTTACCAATTGTTTTCTTGATGAATGAGGCCTCAGTTGCCTTCAGATCATAAGTTCCTGCCTCTCTTTATTGAAGTGGCAACATAAATGCAAACAATTCTGCAGTGCTGTGCTCCACGATTGTTGTTTTGGTTGTGACTTATACTCGTGTGTGACCATAGTGAAAACGTATTTACAGATAATGATGTCATTTCCAATGAACTCAGATTTTTAAATGTTTGCATTTTTGGCCTCCAAAATGCTGTTGTCAAGTTAACTAACAGCCAAAAATAATGTTTTTATCGTTTTTCCGTTAATAACTTTGCAGTCTTCAAAATGTAAATAGTGCTTTCTGCTCTAAAGGTCCATGTTATGCAATGTACTGTCCTCAAAATTACTCATTTATTTGCAATGTTTACAAACTAGTTACATAAATCTACTGTAAATAGTACAAGCAGTCAATATTAAAGTGGCTATCGATTAAAAGGTTGTACATTTTGCAAATTTATGTGATTTACAGTAAGAAAACATTTCCATCCATCCGTGCATCCATTTTCTATACCGCTTGTCCACATTAGGGTCACGAGTGTGACCAAAGTAACTGGGCGAGAGGCGGGGATACAAACTAAACCGGTCGGCAGCCAATTACAATACTGCAGATATTTCAATGCAAGTGTATTGTTTTTCTGTATTAAATTGCAATATTGTCTTGAAAATATTATATTTAGCTAGGAAAAAGCCCTATTTTGTTTAACTTTTCAGGGATGACTAGGGCATATTATTTAAAAGACAATTTCTACTCATTTCCTCTTGTAGAAAATGCTACTACATTTGTGTCAGTGTGTAGAGCAGGCAATTTCACTCACTCCTGTATTTATGATCTTTTGTGTTCTCTCTCAAACACTATTGCTGTCTGCATACTGGTAGCTGCGTGCAGCAGCAGTGCCTGTTGTTGACTGCAATGGACCGTGACAGAGAGAACAGAGCATGCTCTCTCTATCTCTCTCTCTCTCTCTCTATGGCTGTCTTCACTCCCTGACCATGCTGACCCAGAAGCAATGACACGCGCATGCACGCACACACACGTTTCATCAACTTAGTGATCCATGACGCTGATCAAGACCTCCGCACGTTGGCTACAAATGCAGAAAGGTGTGAAAAAAAGTGAGTTAGTGCGTCCAGTGGTGCGATCTGACCTATGGGCTACATACAGTGTGTTGTGTCATCATAATTAAACCGGACACCCACCTAGCGACTTTTATAAAAACTGCGACAAAGTATTGATTTGTCAGGATTAATGATCTCATAGATTCTCTTAACATTTTCTTTTTTAAATCAAGGCCAATACCAGCACTGTCACAGTGAATGTTTGTCTGTTTATACATACTGTATGTTGGCCAAGGATGTACCCAACCTCTTGCTGCCTAGTACTAGGGACTTTGACCCCAATGCCTTCCTTTTCTTTCACTTTCATTAACAGCAGAGTCAATGTTTTAAGTAAAATGTTAACATGTAACCACCATTAACTGCAGTCAGCTACACACGTACTGTATGTGGCTACGAGGTGAGTCTTTTCACAATTACTCTAAATACAGCTAATTGTGTGGTGTATATTCAATATTTTATATTTTTTATTGGTTATTGCAGAGACATGCACCATTCCCACTGCATTGCAATTGCAATAGTGTCACATTTCCAGTTCGATGGTCATCGACAATTTTCCTCTTCTCCATCATTTTGCAGGCACAAAAAGCCAAAGAAACCTAATGGATGACTCACTAAGCTGAAATCTTACAACTTTAGAGGTGTATTACCATCCAAATTTTGGTTTGTTTCCAAATTTTAGTATCAATTTTGAGGTTGTATTCTGTTAGCGTAATGGCAACTGCACATACAGCAGTGTAGCGACTGCAGGAGGGAAAGAGTAATGGTGGGATTCTACCGCCCTCCCAATGTAAAGAGACAGCGCAAACAGAGAAATGTCAGACCAGATAAATAATATGGGAACTAGATTCCACCCCCCCCCCCCCCCCCCCCCCCCCATCTTATTTTAAGTAAAGCTCTTATCCCTGTCAACTTTCTTCATTCTACACACTTATCATCGTTGGCCTGGTTCTAAAAATGTGTTCCTGTGCTAAAACTGACTACGTTTGGACCATTATTGGTCGACTACTATCTTTGCAAATGCGTGAGCCAGACCGGTAGTAAACATGCCAGTGACTCCAAGACTAAATGATGATTTATGTGTACATGAATGCACGTGTATGCAGCTCATTACAGTACCTGTGACACACACTCGCTCGCACACACACACACAAACTTGGTCATGCTCTGCCATAAATACCTTGCTGAGTCAAGGGCACAGTCAGAGGCATGGGAAAGTACATTTCAGTCTCGTACATGTACACAAGCGTGAGGTGATGTGAGAAATCACTTAGTTTTTATTATTTTATCCCAGCATTCACATGCATCAGGTGTATTTTGACTTATTATAAATGTGAACATTTAGTGCCAGTAGGTGAATTAAGTTGTTTTTTTATAACAATGCACGATTGAAAAAAAGGTTGTTTTTTTTTTTACCGGCTGCCTTTGTTTTTTTCCCTCTGCTGCCCCATTGCTCACTTGCCTTGTACTGTTTTTGCTTCATCTGTTTCTATGTGCACGCATGCACGCACAGACACATACGCACGCATACACACGGCTGAAATCACTCCTGTAAATGTCCGTAGTGGGCGTAGGCCTCTGAATGACCTCTCCAGCTGGCACACTGTGTTCTAGTATTGTCACTATAGCCTCGCGTTTGAGCTGCATCACACATAATCACATTGGACCCGCCTTCTCAGGCCTGTTGTGTCAGATGTGCAAAATACACCAGCTGTGCGGACACACAAAAATACACGCAGGCCGGACTTGCTGTTAGTTAGAAGAATTGCAGCTCATCTGATGAGATTGCAGAAAGAAGGTTCTGGATACAAATATGTGTAATTTCAGGCCTTTCTCTGTGTGCAGTTTGCATGATGTCTGTATGGGTTCTCTCCAGTTTCCTCTCACAGTAGAAAAATGTAGATGTGAATGTGTTGTGAATATACTGTAATCCTCTTAATACAAAGAAACATACAAAATACAAAGATGCTAATGCACAGTGTTGATCGACACTTTGACAAGCTCACACATACACTCAGTATTTGTTTGTACATATGAACACTACTACGGACAAACTGGATATAAAAAGTCTACGCAACACTGTTCAAATGCCATTTTTTGTTATGTAAAAAAAATGAGGCCAGGATAAATAATTTTTAAAAATCGGCAACAATTGATGTGACCTCTAAGCTGTACAAATCAATTAAAAAGTTGAGAACATAGCTAGTGAGTTTCAGATTTAGGTCCAACATCACCACCAAAAAGAAATTTATTAGAAATTAACAGGTTTTCACATGGATTCTTACTGATATCGTTGATAATCATGCTGTTATTTTTTGAAACACGATTTTAGATTTAGGCTGTAGCCAAATGAGACCGGCAACAGGCAGGGAGGGATGTGTAAGGAAACATGAATTACCGTAATTTCTCGTGTATAATGTGCATCCCCCCCCCCCCCCCCAAAAAACAATTTGTCAAAAGTCAATAGTGCGCATTATACATAGGTATAGGGGAAAACGGAAAAAAACTTTCGCATTTTATAGATATATGCCGCCATCTAGCGGTTATGAAAAAGCTGTACACTTTCATTCCAATGTCCGCCACCTAGAGGTTATGAGAAAGGTGCACACTTTAATCTAATATTGCGCCACCTAGTGGTTATGAAAAAGGTGTCGCCTAAACTTTCTTTCCAATATGACAGGGGTATGTATGGCTGCAAATACTGTATGCACAGTTGTGCTCATAAGTTTACATATCCTGGCAGAATTTGTGAAATATTGTTTTTTTTTTAAATATGACTGAACAACAACCATCATTAATTTCTTTATGCTTATGTTTTGTTTAGTGATAATGATTTTCTGAAATGCTTGACAGTTTAATTTGTATCCCATTAAAATAAAATTAAATGTGTTTTGCCTAGCCCTTCATGTTTTCTTTAAAGAATTGTACCCATCTTACAAATTCTGACTGGGTAAGCAAACATATGAGCACAACTGTGTGTTTTCTCATTTACTAAATAAAAGTAAGGCTGTCAATTTCAAAATGAGAGCAAGTAAATAAAAAAAGTATTACATGTTCAAATAAAGTGCTTAACTTCAGAATACTGCGATTGGCTGGCAACCAGTTCAGGGTGTACCCCGCCTCCTGCCCGATGATAGCTGGGATAGGCTCCAGCACGCCCGCAACCCTAGTGAGGAGAAGCGGCTCAGAAAATGGATGGATGGATGGATGGAACTTCAGAATAATTATTTCAAAAAATACTTTGTTTTGATCATATGGGTAGAAGCAAAATCATGCATTTAACTTCTTGCAGACACAGACTGTTCAAGAGGCTCTGCAGAGGACTCTGAAGTTTTACAGGCAACAAGAGATCAGGTAGATTGTTCCTGGCTGTCTTGTCTGTGGCATCTGTCTCTATGTTTAACTGCTTTATATCTCACGTGTTGCCTACCTGCTGCCTGACAGCTTTTCTCTGCTACCTTGTCTGTCTCACACACACATGCACGCACGTACACACACAAAGAACACAAATTCTCACATGTGAAATGCTTGCAATTTGTCACCTGTACTCCTAGGTCTAAGTTATAGGGAGCAGTCATCAGTCTGGAGGGTTACAAGTGAGGGCTGGTATAATCTCTCTTTGAACAAAACAAAACACTGACCACTAAGAAACACAATGGGACAAGAAAACATGGGCTATGAAGGCAGACAACAATGCAGCAACCACGACTGAAAGAAACCAGGGAACTAAATACAAACAATTTGACGAGACAATGAACACCTGGGCAAGACACGAGTGGCTGGAGGGAGCTGATTGGTTGACACAAGGTAGAGGGGTGACGAGAACTGGTGGAGACGACCAGACGAGACATGAAGGTGACGCTTGACAAGGACACAAACTAAATATAATCAAAACCAAGTCAACAAAAACAGATCATGACACTGGGTTATTATGCACATCCCTAGTAGGTCACAATGCATTCCAATTTTGACAGACTTATGAATGACTGTTATTATTATATGGCATTTAGTTACAGGAAATAGAAAACTTTCACATGAAGGGTTGATATAGTTTATGACTGTACCTAATGATAAAGTAATACTTTAATAATATAGAGTATGTTGCTGCTTTTTTCTAGTCATTGTTTGTTTTTGGGTTACTCAGGTTTCCCGATTCTGGTAAAGAGGACCGGCAAAGGGAAAGTAAAGATGAGAAGTGCCCATTTTTAGAAAATTCTGGTTCAGAAGAGGATGTCCTTCAAATCCTACAGTACATGGGCACCATATTGGGTAAGACGTATGTACATCTATGTGTTTGGCAAAAGAAACGCTGCAGTTTATTTACATGCGAGATACAGTCCATGTCATTAAGCATTCTTTGAGTTTAAATGGAACTTATGTATTTCTTTCTCCCTATTCTTTTTATTCCGTCCCACTCAAGGAAACCTGCGTGTACAAACTTGATTGTTATTGTTTGTGCACTGTCACGTTAATATGTTGTTGTCTTTTGTCCATGTATCATTCACTTATACTACTACAATTGAGACCCTCAATCAGATATCAGGTATCAGATATTTTCATGTAACTGAGCCAAAACCATCATGAACACAGCCTAAAGAATGTATAGTGTAGTACATTTAAAAAAAACAATTAGGTAAATTAGGTAACCAAAGAATTTGTATAATGCAGAATAGTTGCGCACGACTGTAATCTTAATTTAAAATTAAATGAATACTGCTCTGACAGTGTTGGGATACAATGCCTTTGAAATGGAATCCTCAACAGCAGTATCATTTGCAGTTGTTTACTAATACTCTTTTACGCTTTTGATTGATTTTCCAGATTTTATTGGGATCAACTGTCACTTTTAATTTTTACTCTAAATGTTTGATCTTTTTAAGCTGTCAGTACCCATGTAACAGGTTTATTTTATGCTATCCATATTCATTATTTTCACAAAGCGTTAATATTTGATTATGTTGCGGATAGATTTTCTTTGGTTGCTTTAATTAATTAACACAAACTAAAGGTGTCACAGGAAAAAAAATAAAAGATGTGCTCCAGTTAAATAATGCAGCAAGACAGCAAACCAAAATGCAGGCCTGCTAAATCGTTACTGTTATGTGTTTGTCAAATGTATGGTTGGATGAGTTTGGTGTGGAGGAATTTGAGAGCCTTGACTAGAACCTAAGGTAAAAAATAGAACAGCGCTTGTGAGCCAGGCCCTCTTGCCCATTTTCAGTGACATCTGACCTCACAAATGTTCTTCCAGATCATCGGATCCAAAAAGATTAACTACTCCATATTTTCATGCAATTTCAATTGCTGCAGGTTTATTGGCCTGGTGTCCCAATACTTATCCCTTTTCCGATTTCCGACCATGCTTGACTTTTTGTGTCTTCTCGCTCTCTTTCAGGAGTACCATTCTTTGAACTGCGTGAGCATTTTGGCGAGGAGTTTTTCGGCCTGTGCTTTGAAGAAAATGAACGTGTGCTCAGAGCTGTAAGTGGCAACCTCCAGGACTTTTTTAACGGCTTTGATGCCATTTTGGAACGCATTCGCACCTCCACGGGTCGCCGTGCCTCTTCGGAAAGCCCTTCGTTTCAGTGTAAGGATCCTAACGAGGAAGAGAAGGGCCGAAGAAAATTGGACAAAGTTGGAGAGAAAGGAACACAAAATAGCCGCGGGAAGTTGTTGCTCCTACATTGTTTTAACCCTGCCCCTGTGGTAGGATTGATCATGCCTGGGCTTATCAGAGCAGTTTCCAGACAGATCTTTCATTCAGAAGTGGAAGTAGAAGAAGTGCCCCCTCTGACTCCTTTATTGCCCAAAGAAGACACACATCACAGCTATGGTGATTCCACCACAGCAACTCCAACTGCATCCCCATGTGGCTCCCCTTCCTCTTCTCCTTCTCCACCCTCAACTTTCCCAACCGCTGTTCCTACAGTTTGCGTGTCCTTCCAAATTCAGGAAACATGCCCTACCGACTCCCTTCAAAATGCTGCCCCAGTGATTCCCAAGAAGGCCTCCTTTCCCCTTTCAACCAATCCTAGTGATTTACGCATCGGCTTGGCCACATTTTGCCGTGCCTTTCCATTTCACCTTGTTCTCGGCCCTCGGATGGAACTTCTGCAGCTTGGCGAGGGATTGAGGAGGCAGGCTCGCATCGATCCTCATCGGAGTCTCTCGTTCGGGGACTGTTTTGAGATCGTCTCACCCAAGATGGAGCCTTCGTTCCAGGGGATACTACTGAGGCTTGCATCTCCTTTTACCATCCGTACAAGACCAGACACCACACAATTGGGCACCGCAGAAAAGGTAGGATAACCAAATGCGTCTTGCTTAACTCAAATCCACTTTTATCACTGCACACTTGCTCTAAAATTAACAAAAACAAACATTCTTGTATTCAAGAAACAGTCTTTGTCACATTAATATGAAGTTCAACAGTAGATAAATAGAATTAGCGGTCGTAATTTAAAAAAGATTTGAGTTACAACAAGTTCCTGAACAGTGTCAGGTGCCTCGCTAACCCCTTCCTTACCAATTGGCGCCCCCTCTCCGGTCACGCCAAGAGCCATCTATGAAGTCTCTGAGGTCTGGATTTCACTCACTCACTAATTTCCGTCGTGCCAGTTGGCGTATAGGGCAGCAACAAAGTCTCTCCGCTTCTGTCGGGATCGTAGTTATTTGTTTTTCCTTCTGAGACTAACGTTTGCTTATCATTTAGACAAAGTGATGCGCAATGTCAGAGACAAGCGTGATTTGGCTCACTTCCAACGCAGTCTAGCAGTCTAAGACGTGCTTTGGCTCACTTCCACATTGACAAACAAACTTGGAAGTATGGCAAGTACTGGACTATTGGAAGTGAAACGTGTTAAAGATCCACTGGTTTGGGGGGCTGGCAGACTGAATAAAGTTCTATGAGATACAAATATCACACAAATATGAAACATAACACCTGTCTGTGTCTTGATTAGGTTTTGGACAAGAGTAATGTGACACAAATCTGGTTTGAAGTTCTTAATAAATATTACATCTGAACAAAACATTGATAATGGCATGTGAAACACTATTATCATACTATGTTCTCTATGAAAGAGTAACAGTGATATTACATGCTGCTGGTGACAAGCAGCACAATTAAAAAAAAAAAAGAAAGATTCCCAGTGGAAAATGAAACTATTGAGCATTCTAATGGAAGTCATTCGGTTATGTATTACACCCGCAGGACTGTTGTGTGTGGACTGAGGTTTGCATTGATTTGAACTCGCCATTAAATCAAGCCGCATTGTTTGCTTTATCCAGTTCTTTATTGATTGGATCAGTCAGCCGCAACAACAAATGCGGCATTTACAAACCTCAGTTGCAATGAAGTCGGGACGTTGTGTGAAACATAAACAAAAACAGCATACAATGAATGCACTACAAAGACAAGATATTTTATGTTCAAACTGCTGAACGTTGTTTTGTGGGTATACTTTCACAGTATAAATGCAGGAATAAATTTCAAAGTTTGTTACTGCGTATTCTAAAAGGCTAGGTCGGAACCCGCATGTGAGCTTTATGATTTAATGACAGATTTTTAAAAAAATTAAACCAACATTATCCAATGATGTAAAGCAATAATTTGTAAAGCAGTGCTCCCCAAGAAACCCCAACTAACCTTTGCTACACAGTTTCAAATTCCTAAATGCTGTACTAGCACTGTTTTAAACAACACTTAAGCATTTATTATTAATTGACATGTAAGTGCAAAAATAAATTCTAATAGTTATTGTTAATAGTAAAACTGATCTTATGTGTAGCAGATCTAAGCTTTAATGAGTATCACTTTTAGCATTCTGTTGTATTTTTTTTATCTCTTTGACTTATCATCATTAATGTCCTTATGAAAAGTGAGTGTCGAGTGTAGTTCCTCCATCCCTCTTTTTTTGACTTTCGGATCATATTTTCCTTTGGGGGAGTTCAGTTGATTGACTGCAAAGTTTTTTCATGTGTTAAATAGCCCTTCATCTATTAATGTTTATTGTTTGCATGAAGTGTAAATCACTGGACTGAGACTATGTAGATCCATTATTTATTGTTGAGGGATACAGTTGAATGTTTGTTGTCGTCTATCTGCGCACTTTTATTTTTATCAGAATCATCTTTATTTGCCAAGTATGTCCAAAAAACACAAGGAATTTGTCTCTGGTAATTGGAGTCGCTCTAGTACGACAACAGACAGTCAATTGACAGAGAACACTTTGGAGACATAGACATTGACAAAAAAAGCAAAAAAAAATAACAGTCACTGAGCAATAAAGGGTTGCTAGTTATCTGGTAATACCAGTACATTATTATTATTTTTTTTTTGACAATTGTGCAAAAAGATGCACAAGAGTCTTCTAGCACTTAGAGCAGTTCGAATGACTAATATTGCAATAGTCTGGTGCAATGACCATTGTTAAAGGGCGCCGAGACTTCAAGGAGTGTATGCGGTACAACTTGTGGCTAATAATAGCAACACATTGCCATTTACTTGACAAAACCACTTCAATGCAGTTTCTTTTTGAAGCCACAGTTGGCTCAATTGCAATCAAACAATAACTTTATAAAACAAGGGAATATGACAATGATTGCATTATTACAGTGATGTAGTTATTGAACGAGCTACATTCGACGTCTTCAATTTGTTTAACCTCAAGAGAGCAAACACATTTTGATCATGTTTAATAATAAGGTGTAATAATAGTGGCATATCGGCAGTCAAAGATGGCATAATTAACGGTAATAATTTAATTTGAAAATGAACCCCATCACGTCATGACATTTGACTATACGAGGGACAAAGTAGGGTACACACAGTTCTCCTCTGAGGATTGGCAGACCAAAAATGACGTAGTTGCCTTCCCTCTCTCCCACCCTCCACGTGGGTACTGCCGAGGTTTAAGTCTAAATCTGTCAACTGTCAGCAGCTGCATGCTTTTTGCAGAGTAGATTGTTCCTCTTGTGCTTTTCTAAATAAGTCTTGCGTGAGCAAGGCAAGAACATCGACTACAGAGAGAAAGGAGAGGGATGAGCTGACATTTTCAGGAGAAAGGGCAGCAAGAGAAGGCGACAGGCCAAAGTAAAGAGTCTGACACTCCCCCAATGCCGCACTCTGTGTGTGTGCGTGCCTGCGTGTATGCATGTGGGTGTGCGTGTGGGCATGTGTCTGTGTAGTACATTTTCAGTTAGATGTCTTTCCTTTTGTCACCCAGGGACATTGGCTGTGCAAGAGACATCCAAAGCCCTACTGTAAAGGTCAAATCCCACCTCGCCTACTTGATGTGTACCAGTAAACACAAGGTGGGCTGGGGTGGGGGGACTACACAGAGGTCAAATACATGCCACAGAGCTACAATAGTACAACAGCATGGCATAGATTTGGGTTGTAAGATTTGTTGAGAGATTATTTAAAGATTAAATATCCTTTGCAATATTTTGAGGTACTCTACATGGACAAATGACCACAACAGAAACAATGTTGTTTGCGTCGATCTCGGATATTTTTATTCGTTTTTTACGCCATGTTCGTAGAAAATTGTACAAAAACTAAACACTAGTACATTGTCTTGGAAATTGACTTGCTAAACCTCCCCCAATTTTGTTACCAAATTTCTTTGATTTCAAAATTGACCAAATTATCAGTGGGTCAGAAGGAATTAAGAAAAACGGCTTCAAAGAGATTCAAATGCATATGGTTCTCGAAGGGAAGCTAAATTCTATAACACAGTTTCTAGGTGGGATGGAGTAATTCCTCGTTAGTACATTGGACACTATGGCTAAATTTCATACAGGTACATCTCAATAAACTAGAATATGGTAAAAAAAAAAGTATTTCAGTACAGTTCAGAGACAAATTAGCATCCTCTTTTCAGGTCCTAGGCGTGGTATTTGACTGACAGTTGAGCAGGGCACAGCTTCAGTGCATTCGAGCAGACACGCCCACAGCAGACAACGACCTGATTTTACACGATTATGGAGCCTCATTTTATATACTTATATACGTTTTTTTTTTCATCAATCAATGGCAGGGTTATTAAAAACAGTCTTTGTCAGTAATGTTTTTGTTTCTACGCCCTGAGTTGTAATATGTCAACAAATAAAACGATGTTCTCACTGATTCACATATTTGTACTGTACCTCTATGGCCATTTTTCACATTGTCCAGATTTACTTTCTTTTATGTATCTTAACCTTTTCTTGTTCAGCCACCCTCATCTCCCTGCTTGTATATGTCTTGCTTGCGTCTTCCAGTTTCCTTCTGTGTGACAGACTGCTGCTGAGTTCAACAGATGCTCAGCCAAACCAACACAAATTCCTCCATAATGTGTGCAGATGAGTGTGTCACTGTATGTACAGTATTGTGTGTTTGTGACAAAGAAACAAACAAGGTCACTGAGTAAAAGGGACAGAGGCATATATAGACACTTTAAGGAGCATGTTTGGCTCAGCTACTCAAAAGTGGGATTTTATTTCACTTGTGTGTTTCTGAGCTGGCTTGTTTTACTCTTTGTATGCTTCTAGTTGTGACGGAAGTAAGATTTGTTGCTATTGAAAACAGTACTTTGTGTCATTGTTCAAGCTTTTCAATAGTAATTTCAGGCATTTGTACTCGTTTAGAATATACAAATGTTTAAATGTCTCAACACCACATTTTAGACGCTAATTGGGTCATAAAACCAATAAAAACATGAAAAACAAGCCCTGTTTTGATGGGAATATAAATATGTGCCATGCTGTGCTATTTCACTAAGCCACACCAAACAGAGAGAGCCAGCACAACCTCTCTCTTATTGTATTTAGTACAAATTGTGGAAGGGCATATTGAAAAGATTAATAGCTGGTTAAAATATATTTGTCCACCGCAACTCTCGCCTAATCTCTCGCAGAACAAAGCAAACACCGCATCTTGTCTTTGTTACTGTGGTAGTTGATCATCTGATTCAGATTGAAGGGAAATACTTGTAGTTTGTGATTTGGGTTTGAAATATATCTTTTGTGATACCAGTTTTGGAATTTTTCCGACACGCATACTGTATCTCCCTTCCCTGATTGTACTGTCTCCATGGAGATGAGGTGGTTGGCCCTCCTGATTGCCCTAACCTGGAAATTTGTATTGTAATTTGAATTGGTTAAACACTGTGATGCCATGTCTGCTTGCTTTTGTGTGGCAGCCTATGTAGCTATCCGCAAATGTGTATTCCTTATAGAGAAGCCCCGTCTGCCACACTTGTGCAATAACATGTGCATTCACCTGTATGTGTGAATATGCTGAGTCTTTCATCACACAGTAGTTCACACGACTCATTCACTGTCTTCCAGGGTGTGCGCTTCAAACTCGAACCCTGTGTGGTCTAGACTCCATGTGAGTTTATGGTTGCATATGTTTTTGATGTCGGTGTTTCTTGGAAAAGAGACGTCTCCCTGGTGATTGTGTGTTTGTGTGTAGCGAAATATGACTTGTGTATATAATGCAGACTGTATGTATTATGCAGACAGAGGAGAGCCTTGTGCTATAAATAAAACAGCTGCAGTGTGCTCACCGGCGGAATAATCTATCTGACACTATGGAGAGCGACAGAGAGGGGATGGAGGGGATGCTTAGAGAGAGAGAGTGTGTGAAAGGCAGGTGAAGATAAAGAGATAAATGAAATAGAAGGAATAAACGAGGGTGGAGGCTGGCCAAAAGAAATCATGTGGAGCGAAAGGCTATGGGGTCAATGAACTGTCTTTTACAACTTGCCTTTACTGGTATTCATATTCAAAAGAGGTATATTGTCTGTCTTCATCTCCTGAGCTGATCTGCCGTCATGCCATTTTGATCTCACTGCTGGAAACGTTTGCACATCAAGCTTACGACATCATACCAGAAACCTGTTTTGTCACCAAGTGAGACATTTGTTTCATATGAGATGCATGTGTACAATCACTTACCATATATTTGTGGTTTGAGGACATTTAGATGGACATATGTTTATATAAGTAGGACACCAGTTCACTCGCTTTTTAAAAGCTTTTTCTCTCCATACAAGCGGACATGCATTATACATTAAGTCTTACTTAAAGGCTTTCCTCATGTCTAAACCACAGAGATCCTATGTTGCTATTTTTATCTTTGTTGTACAATGTTTGGTTTCTGAATGTGTGCAAAAATGCAAGCAAAACATTTTTTCCAAATAAAATCAGGAAATTTCCGTATAACTTCATCTTCTTTGTCATTTCATGGCCAGGTAATGGAGTTGAAGGGTCAGATGATCCATGTGCCAGAGTCTTGCTCTCTGATGTTTCTGGGCTCACCTCGTGTTGACAAATTGGAGGAACTTATGGGGCGGGGCCTCCACCTGTCAGACATCCCCATCCACGATGCCACGCGGGACGTCATCTTGGTGGGGGAGCAGGCCAAAGCTCAGGACGGCCTGAAAAAGAGAATGGACAAACTCAAGGTAGAATGGCAGCCGGTCATTTTATTATGTAGTAGAATTGTTTAATAGAATGGAACTACCAATTGCAAAGGAAATCCATTCCGAATGCGTATTGACCATGGACTTGTTTACATTTAGAAGCAGTTTTAATATAAGAACAATAATAATAATAATAGTAATTGAAACAGTCACTATCATAAAACTTTTATTTACTGCACAGCAATATTTTAAGTAACATTTCATAAGTTAACCTCTGGACAATAAAGCAATAAATAATGTTCTCTCCTTTTGATGACTTGTGAGATTGCTGAAGGCGAGTTGCCGAGTGTTAAGACATCATGCATCACACTTTATTATATTCTCAACCGCCAGACAATTATGAAAAGACGCGAACCACTGTAAATAGTAAAATGTTCAAATGATAAATTGTATACCCGCCCCTTCATGATGCACCATGGACATGGGTTAGTGCTTGGCCGTAAGAGACTAAATACAGCTCAGTTTGCAGAGTGCTTTCCGTTCTTCTACTGTAGTGTTGTGCTCCAGACCACACTCGCTGAGACCAAGACCTTTGGAATTCAAGATTGAGACAAGTCCATAAAAAGCCATTTTAAAAAACAAGAAAAGATCGAACAGTTAAAGAGCATTCTCTCTTCAATTAAAAAAAAACATAGTATCTGTAACTCTTTTTTTCCCCAACTAAATTCTAAAAAATAAATCAATGTATGTGTTTAAAAAAAATGAAGATTTAAAGAGAAGCTTGGTTGCATTTAAGGAACATAAGAGACTTTGGCGTTGGGGGGGGGGGGGGGGGGTGTCTGTCAGTCACAGGTTGCAGTCATTACGGGGCTGGGGGGGGGGCGTTTGTAACTGTAAATGTTTGTTGTTTCACCAAGTGCTTCTCCTCATTACATTAAGGACAGCAGCTCTGTGCTGGTCTCGACAGACTGGTCAAACCGAGACAGAGACAAGAACAATACTTTTGGCAGTCGAGTCCCAGACAGGCCCAAGATCAGTCTCGAGTCACAACACTACATTATTCCATATGAATATAGAATCCTTGCTCTGTTGCGGGGTTCCCATCATGCACCTTTCCCTCGAGCAACTATGGCAAATCTGTTGCATGGCTTCTTCTGATGAGTCAAATCTCAACGTTGCCACACTGACTGGATGAGCAGAGCTCCTGGGACTTGCTCTCATAATTTGCTTTCAAAGGATCCATGAGCAAGTCACTGGGTCCTGACCCAATCCATGCATCTGCTCTGTGGATCATCTCTCGCTGCTACTACTCCCCCAGGCCACTCTCATAAATAGATGTATTTAACTCAAGTTGCATGGATGAACAGCGGTAGCACACTACATCAGACAGACTCAGAGGAGCACGCCCACACACACAAGTAATCGCAAGCAGACACACACAACAACACACAAAAAAATAGATCAAATCAACAAACAGATACATGTACATGTGTTTTTTGTTTTTGTTTTAGTCCAGTGCAGTACTCCCACATCCCAGCATCACTGTCATCAGCGCCTTCATCAGAGCACAACACCCCAAAGAAAACCTGTTAATCTCTTTTTTTCTGTCCTCCTCTTCCGTCTCTTTTAGGCCACATTAGAGCGCACTCACCAGGCATTGGAGGAGGAAAAGAGGAGAACCGTGGACCTCCTGTATTCCATATTTCCGGGGGATGTGGCCCAGAAACTGTGGCAGGGTCAACCGGTACCCGCTCGCAAGTTCGATGACGTCACCATGCTGTTCTCTGACATCGTGGGCTTCACTGCTGTGTGCGCTCAGTGCACGCCCATGCAGGTCATCTCTATGCTGAATGAGCTGTACACTCGCTTTGACTACCAGTGTGGCATTCTGGATGTTTATAAGGTTAGTAGACAAAAAAAAAAAAAAAAAAAAAAGATGTTTGTTTTTGGGTGAGCCATAAAAACACTATCCTCTTTCACACAGAGATCCCGCATAATTGGTGCATCGCAGACAAACATGTCATTGACATGGCAACCCACAATCAGATAATTATGTGTGACAGCTTCAGCACCGGTTTCTGTAGCTTATGAGTTAAACTCCCCCCCCCCCCCCCCAGCAAAACCCGGCATTGTCCTGGCATTGTGGAATAATCGAAGCTGGAACATTAATACCCCCATTCTGTGTTGGTCGTGTTTATACAAAACAGTGACACAGAAAAAAAGCTGGAAAAATGCCTGCTTTTACTGGCAGTGTGAAAGGGGCTAACTTGGGTGTTGAGACTCTGAAAGCAACTGTATAAGAAAAGCATAGTTTGATGGTGAAGTTAAAATACCTCATTTAGAGGCACAAAGTGTCACATCTTAAAAAATAAAAATTAAAATAATAAAAAGATGAGATGCTCCTCTGTGTTGTTTTCCTCAATTTTTAGCCTTGAAACAATCGCCTTGTTGTTTCCCATATTCCATTATTTTTATTTTTTTGTTGATATGATACTTTCTTTTTAATTTTACTCATTCCCTATTTTAGAGCAGAGTAAATATATGTATATGTGCAGGGAAGAAGAATATGTGTTTAAAATAGAATGCAAACACAGGTGGACATAGTGAGGAAATTGGGGCAGCCGTATATTGACATTGTCATGGTTACTGTCTAAATGACTTACCCGCTGGAACGTTTAAATGAAAGCAATTCTTCACCCCTTTTTTTCTCTTGTCTTGTGGTCTTCTCCATCCTGTTTGTTTAAGTTTGGCTAAAAGAAATAATAAATGATGGAGCGGCAGTAGCTGATTTGTAAGGGCTTGGACTTTGGTGAGTGAAGTTCGAGTCCCGTTGTAAACAAAATGTAAACATGGAAATTGTTGGAGAGATTCTAGTATGCTTACTTGCTATTGTTGAGGTCCCCTTGAGCAAGGTACTACCCGGAGGTGTAGCACTGCTTGTGTTCTCCTTTCACTCTTGACATCTCTCCTTGCGTGTGATGTGGTTCCAAGGGCATGTGCGGAGTGCAACACAAATTATATACAGCACAATGTAAATTTAATTTCCCCCGAGGGATTATAATCAGTGTAATAAATTGAAAAATGGGTCACTGATGGTGTAGTGGGTTCAATTCCCACTCAGTGACGGTGTGAATGTGAGTGCGAATGTGTCCTGTGACTGACTGGCGACCAGTTCAGGGTGTAGTCCGCCTTTCGCCCGAAGTCAGATGGGATAGGCTCCAGCGTCCCGCGACCCTAATCAGGATAAACGGTGTTGAAAATGGATGGATGGATGAAATTGAAAAATGATCCTTGGCATTCCCCAAATATGGAGCCTCTATTCGTTGGATTCATGCTGAGAAGAAAACTTGGTGTTTATGTAAAAAGTCCATTGCAAATATAACTTTTAAAAGATATATTTCAGTTCTTGTGTTACAATCAATGCAATAATTGTAATTTGAAGCCTCCTTGGACGTAAAACGTATGTACTACTTTATATGTTTGGAAGGCACAAATAGAAAAACAAAGAGGAAGATTCTCAATGAGACGGTCAACGCTAAACATAAAATGACAAGTGAATATCCATTGATGAAAAAGAAAATCTGTTACAGTACTGTATTTGTTTCCTACACCATTTCGTACATTTAGAATTGTCTGTCATCAACAGTAATAAGTTTGCAACTCTGCAAATAATTAAGAGGGTATTGCTGACAGTCCTGTGCTAAATTAAATCCAAAAGTCTTTTTTTTTTTTTTGCCCAGTGTGTGTAAAAAAATGTTTGTTACAATAGAAAGGTCCTAAACTTCACCCCCCCCACACACACACACAGATAGAGACCATAGGTGACGCCTACTGTGTGGCAGGAGGTCTTCACAAGAAGGTCGACAGTCACGCAAAGCCCATCGCACACATGGCTTTGAAGATGATGGAACTTTCTGAAGAAGTACTCACACCTGATGGAAAACCTATTAAGGTGAGTACGGGTACAGTTAAAGTACAAACGAGCACACCTCCTCACCATGGCTACGCAACATTTACGACCTAACACTGAATGAGCACACAATTTACCAACCATTAACATGAACGTTTAAAATAATGTTTGGTTGGAATTATTGGATAGGACATAGAGTACGTGTATTCAGTTAGAGAGACACAGACCACAACCATCCTTTCCTTTTTTTAACTCAAAGCTGCAGACAGTAACTTTCCAACAACTTCCCAACTGCCTCAATTGTTGTAATTGAATGAGTAAACCTGAAGTAACATTATCTTCAGTGCATTGCAAAGCATCCATCACAATTCCAGTAATATGAGGCCTGTCCGCTTACAATGAATTTGTTCATGATCACATTTAATGCAATTTACTCATGAGGATTTATGAAAACAGCAAGAGACATGAATGATGCACATTGATTACTGTTAGGTGTTTTTTATGCAGTACGTGCTTTGTTTATTTATACAAAACCAATCAGATTAACAGCAGGTTAATGTACAGCACGTCTTCTTTGTGTGTATGTTGATGTGTACGTGTGCGTGGATGGAATGTCATTAAAGTGGATTTCTTATTATAATCCTGCTTTCATTTTGTGATTGGATGGCCAGATGTTGACGAATGTGTATTGTGGATGTGTGTTTGGTAACCTCCTAAGGATGGTCTGGCCTACCCTGTCACAAGACACATGTACTTTCTACATTCTTTTAAACTACCTTGAACCAAATTCCAAACAGCCTTGAACCAAAGAATGTGAACAAACAGAAAAAACATCACTGACTTTCGTGATAGTGTGTCTTCTTCGTGACAGAATAACAATACCCTCCATAACATTCTGATATTTTTTTATACTGAGCAACAAGATATAATTTGATTTCAAGATTCCTGCCATATGTTCTTCCATGCGCCAAATAATTTAAACTATTGTATTGTTAAGCAGCCATATCCTCTTACGTAATGTTGTATTTATCTATGTGAACAAAAGTATTAAGGATATCAAAAAGATGACACCGAAACAGTGCATGTGAGAGAAGCAGCAACATAATTGCTGATTAACAGACTGCACAGAGGTTCTCTGTGCTTTCCATTTGTCTTGAATTAGAAAGGCCTTGCCAAGCGCTTTTGGCCTGCATGTTCGCTCCTCCACTTTCTCCCTCTGTCATTGCTCTTCCTCTTGCTGTCTCTCTGCCACCTTCCATTTTAACTAACTCACGCCACAGTAGTGTCTTGCTTTTTGTCACAGAGGTTTTTTCTGCCTGCTTTTCTTTGCAACCCGCCACCCACCCTCTCTTGAGCTTGTCGATGTCCAGTTCCTCTCGTGCCGGTCCAAAAGGGATGCTATGGTCATAACACTTGATAAATGCTGTTTAGTGAGCGCACTCAACTCCAGCCAATGTTGCACTGTTATGCAAACTAACATGAGAGCTTAGAGGGAGGGAAAAAAAAGCTCGAGTGACCGAGCGATGGAGAGGGTGTGATAGAGATTTGGAGAGAACTATATCCATAGAGGCCTAATATTATGAGTTTATTACTGCTTCAAGATCAGGTTTATAGTGAGAATGCATGAGTAGCTGAGTAACTGTCATCCCCAGGGATGTATTTTTCATATTAAAACCTGTCATGGCTTTTCTTGCACACAATGGTTGCAATGTGGCGTAAGGAAACAGAATAGGTTTATTTCATTTTATTTTTATATTGAGTATCAAGTTTTCATCTTTTGTGGTGCAGACACTCATCCTATAGTAATCCAGATAAAATTGTAATCAGATGCAAAGATCATAACAACCTATTTTTAAAACTTTTTTTTTTAACACGATTACCCTTGTATCCCTTTCGGCTTGTACTCTCTTAATCTTTTGCCATCTAATGCTTTGATGAGGTCTATTTCTCCCTCTTATCTAAATTGTCTCCTGGTCTATCTCTCGCTGTCCTTTCTGCCTCACTACCCCCATCCCCTGCTGTTGCCATGACTACCTTGCACTGTGCTGGCATGCAGACAGCAGCGTGGGTTTCCACGGTGATGAGATTCTCTCGTAGATCAGTAGGAATCTACTGGGTTCCATGGCCTCCCCCTGTCTGTTCACCAAATGTGAGTGAGTCCACAAGAGGAAGACAATCTAATTTGTATCGAGTGGCCAGTTAGTGAAATGGTGTGGAAATGGAATCATTACCCTTTTTTACCACAATGGTATGTTGAATGTCTTAAAGCTCGTAAAATTTGTGGAGTTTGGGAATTTTCAGGACAAATGTGTTTTCAATGGCATGCAAACTTTTGGAAATGTGTCAACTCAATGCACGACGTCTACATATCACGCAAGTGCACCTCACTCGGCCTCATTTCAGCCAGCATCACATCTGTTTGTGTTGCTTGAACCCGAGTGAAGTTGGTGACTTCTCTTGTCAGCCGCTAGCCAGCTGTTGACTGGCTAGCTGCCAATAATCTTGTCGTGTTGTCGAAAGGTTGACTTACAGTGTGTGTGTGTGTGTGTTGTGTTATGTTGTGTTGTTTTAACATTTAACATTACAGTCGTAGTTGATTTCATTTTAGACTTGTGTGACAGGAAATTTTGATCTGTGAGGAACCAAAAGTGTTTAAACAGTGGTCCTAATGTACTGTACTGTATTCTTGAGACTTTTGGTTTATTTCTGCATATACTTTTATTATAAATGTTACTTCTAAAATGTAGGTCCACCTTATTAAACCACTTGTTGTCGTTCTTCTTGTCTCCCTAGCTTAGAATCGGCATCCACACAGGCTCCGTCCTGGCTGGTGTGGTTGGAGTTAAAATGCCAAGGTATTGCCTATTTGGGAACAATGTGACGCTGGCTAGCAAGTTTGAATCAGGGAGTCATCCCAGGTGTATCAATGTCAGTCCTACAACCTACCAGTAAGTGGCATGCATTTATTGCATTTATTTTTGCATATAACGGAAGCTATGTTGCCCCCTATAAAATCTACAAATAGATGAGTTGTACAGTAAGGAAGAGCCAGGACGAGTGCAACACCTTCCCAAATTACAATTCAATTTCTGTTTTTTTGGTCATCATCACACTTCTTTGACATCACAGGTACAATCCCGTTGTGACATTAAAAAACACAAAGAAAATGTACATTTGTAAATTTTTGCTTCTCACTGAGCTGAGGTCTTATGAGATCATGTTTGATAGTGGTTCATACTGTGTGTTTTTGTGTGTGACTTTAGAGTCGTATTTCCCCCACTAAACTCTGAATTGTTTGGATGGCGGGGTCTTTGACTCACCTGAAGTACTATACTGTATAAACACACAGATTCCGTCCAAACTCATGATGTCTCATTCCCTTCCGACTTCAGGTTGCTAAAAGACGACCGATCATTTTCCTTCGTCCCTCGTTCACAACTGGAGCTCCCTGAGAATTTTCCCAAAGAGATTCCGGGAACCTGCTACTTCCTGGAGGTGGGAACGTCACACAGCCACGCATCATTGACCAGCTCTCGTTCCGCTCCTCCGGCCTCTATGAGGAAAGTGTCCTACAGCATTGGGACCATGTTTCTAAGAGAAACAAGTTTGTAGGTGTCACACAAACACAAGCGTACATGACTACCGACTACCAGAACTGAACGTGTGGAGCCGGCAGGATAGCAAATAACACACATCGTGGATATGCAATTGACAACCTGGGCTCACTGCTGTGGGATGGAAGAACATACAAAAATATTATTTTCATCCCAGATGATGAATATGATTTTTACATGGGATTAAATAGTGGAGAAAACCAAGCACGTTTAGTTTGCGGGGTTCTTTTTAGCCACTCGTGGAAGCTCTCCTCTGCAGTCTTTTGTGTCATAAGAAGAACTTTTCCAATCTCAAAGGTCTCATGCTTTGACAAGATCCGGATGCGTCGGTTGAATGATTATTAGGATTTTCACGACGAAACCATGAAGGAGGCTCTGTGAACTACTGTGGGAGCGTCTGAGGACCACTGGTGAACGACAACACACACCTCCTTCCATCCGACCGAATTCTTGTCCTGCGGACATTGACGTGCATTACAACAGCGCCTCCCCTTCGAGGAACATTCGGACGGGGCTGAGGAGAGACAGACGAGAAGCGTCGATGTGGGGATAGTTCGGAAAAAAGCTAACAGAAAAATATTAATGCCAAAAAATGCTAGAACTCGAGCCTTTTTCTGCTTCTAACTCACAGCAAACTGCAGTCTACAACAATCCAGCCATTTCATTTCAGGTAGTATGTTCAGAAGTGACAGTTCAAACGCTATTCCCAGCTCAGTGCCTTTTTACTGCTCAAATCAGGACAAAAAACAAAAACAAACAAAAACAAACGCGTACACATAGGATGGATTGATTTCAGATATCTGAGGGAAAAAAGGCAGCACATGGACACACTTGTCCTAATCTCTTTTTCTACCCTCTCTGCCCTGTGAAAGATTCCAAACAATGAGAGCCAGTGAGGGAGCCGCATATACTGAACATCACCACCACTGCAGTTACCAGCTGGTGGCATCAATTCATTTGAGTCATACGAGGACAAAAGGGGGGGAAAAAAAGTGCACTTCATATGTTCCAGCTATTTCTAATGGCATTTCTCCATTATGTCCACTTCTGCCAATAATACACGGGGTACAGTTTAGCGCATATGTACATGTAGTCACAGCATATGCAACACCGTTCATATTTGCATACATTGTTTTTTTTCTTCCAGCTCCATTACGATTCTATTCTTCTCTCTTCATTTTCCTGCTACATACTTGAAATCTCAGGCCTTCCAAATGTGTCCGTGTAGCTCACTAACATATATTTAATTAAAAAGAATTTGATGGTCACCTTTTTTTGTAAATTAAATTGGTGATGACATTATTATAGGTTGTTTAACATGCATTTATAACAGCATTGGTGAACTCACAATACCATGTTTGGATTATTTTTTTTCACCGTGTACTCTAACAGGCGCATAATAATCAAATAATTGTCAGCATTTTTGCCGATTGTGTGGAGTAGGTTGTCGAAGGTTGTTTTGAAGAAGAATGACATGACCACAACTATGGGAAGTTGAGTGAGATCTGTGCGCAACTCCTCCGGCCGGCGTATTATTATTAATACGATGAAACGAAACAGGAGTGAAGAACATTCTCACAGCCCATTAAAATTGGTTTGGAAAGGGCTCCAAATTTTCACACTTAAATCTTCTCGAAACCTTTCGACAATTTCCAACTGCTACAAACAACATTGCAACTGTGTCCAGCGCCCGCATGTCCAAGTCAGTCGGTCTTTGCATGACCCGTTTTTTTTTTTTTGTTTTTTTTTTCCCTCAGGCTTGTTTCGCAGGTTTCTTGAAACTGCAGAAGGCATATTGTGGTGCAGACACAGGCAATAAAAGTTATTTCTACTGTAGAAGTTGGGTCATGTTAGGAAGGTGTAATAGTCAACTGTAACCAAATCTTTTTTTTTTAACGTCCATCCATCCATTTTCTGAGCCGCTTCTCCTCACTAGGGTCGCGGGCGTGCTGGAGCCTATCCCAGCCGTCATCGGGCAGGAGGCAGGGTACACCCTGAACTGGTTGCCAGCCAATCACAGGGCACATAGGAACAAACAACCATTCGCACTCACAGTCATGCCTACGGGCAATTTAGAGTCTCCAATTCATGCATGTTTTTGGGATGTGGGAGGAAACCGGAGTACCCGGAGAAAACCCACACAGGCACGGGGAGAACATGCAAACTCCACACAGGCGGGGCCGGGGATTGAACCTGGGTCCTCAGAACTGTGAGGCTGACGCTCTAACCAGTCGGCCACCGTGCCGCTTTTTTTAACGTTAAAATGAAAAATTCTTATTGATCACAATTCATTTGGTTGCAAAATATACAGTAAATATGAATTCCCTGAGATATAAAATGAGTGAAAAATATTTACAATGTTGTCATATGGATTCATATGAGGTCAGCTTAGTATTCAGTGTGTCCCCGTGAAAATTTACGAGCGAAGCACTGTAACAACAAATATCAAACAAAAGAAACAATTTCAACAGGTTATTATTTTTCAGTCATAAAAAGAGCTTATTCAACTAATCGTGAACATTGCAGTTGTTGTTTTTTTTTTTTAATGAATCAAAACAAGCTCTTTCTCCCACATCGTGGTTTTATGTTTTGAATGACTGTGCTGAAATTCTGTTTTGAATTTCACTGCCATAGTAAAAAGATCCCCATTATCCCATTTAGCCTGGTTTTAAAAGTTTGCTTTATTCTGTTATTCATGTCCAAGGTGTCCAGGGAAACGTCTGTTTGGTTGATGGATCTCTGGATGTATTACATTGTTGTAATATTTTTTTTATTATCCTTATGTTTTGTACTGAGGCTGAGCAGGAATCATGTTGGATTGGAAGCTGGTGCATACCAGATAATGGTTTGATAAAAGGTGTTTGACTGACATTAAGGGCACATTTTCTTGTCTTAACATATGTAAATAAAACACCAAGTGTGTTTAACAAGGAGCAGAACGACTGGTTGTTGTTATTTAGACCTCCATTGACAATGTGAGGTGGCACAGTCCCCTTAATCTCAATCATGAAGGTCACACTTCTTAAAGGTCACATGACAAAGATGTTATGGGGTCAGCTAAAATTCGTATTTGCGTTGTTTATATGTTATTTAATACAACCCCAATTCCAATGAAGTTGGGACATTGTGTTAAACATAAATAAAAACAGAATACAATGATTTGCAAATCATGTTCAGAATCAAAATCGGAATCATCTTTATTTGCCAAGTATCTTCAACCTCTATTTAATTGAATACAATACAAAGACAAGATATTTAATGTTCAAACTGATCAACTTTATTGTTTTTAGCAAATAATCATTAACTTAGGTCACGGGCATTCAATGTTGGTTTTCGGCCTTGCCGCTTACATGCAGTGATTTCTGCAGATTCTCTGAACCTTTTGATGATGATATGGACCATAGATGATGAAATCCCTAAATTCCTTGCAATTGTACGTTGAGGAACATTGTCCTTAAACTGTTGGACTATTTTCTCACGCACTTGTTCACAAAGAGGTGAACCTCGCCCCATCTTTGCTTGTGAATGACTGAGCAATTCAGGGACGCTCCTTTTATACCCAATCATGGCACCCACCTGTTCCCACTTAGCCTGTTCACCTGTGGGATGTTTGATGAGCATTCCTCAACTTTCTCAGTCTTTTTTGCCACCTGTCCCAGCTTTTTGGGAACGTGTTGCAGCCATCAAATTCTAAGTTCATGATTATTTGCTAAAAACAATCAAGTTCATCAGTTTGAACATTAAATATCTTGTCTTTGTAGTGTATTCAATTAAATAGAGGTTGAACATGATTTGCAAATCACTGTATTCTGTTTTTATTTATGTTTAACACAACGTCCCAACTTCATTGGAATTGGGGTTGTACATGTACATTTTCAACCATAGTTTAGTTAAAAACTAAACTAACTAATGTTTCCAACATTTAGACAGAAACAATAATGATAAACGTTTTCCAAAACATTCCCACTTGAGACCTGCTTCCAAGTATTTTTATTTTTAGGCTCCGAAATCCTGTTGTTGTGTAAACAAGTTTCCAAAACAGCATTTTTTTAAAAAAAATTACATTTTCAATGTAGTGTAAACAAAGTACAGGCAGATAATCATTCACACTCACATTCACACTTATGGAGAATTTTGAACATTGGTCGCCAGCCTGTAGAGAAATCCATTGAAAGATAACCGTAACCATGAATGTGTTACATGAAGTGAATGTGGAAGTGAAAAGGCAAATGTATTTACAAATGTGCTTGAGTAGGAAGTAGGAACCTCGTCATCAGTTCTCATAGGTGCAAGATGACAGTCGGGGGGAGTTGCTGTCCTTTTATTTGATGACTTTTAAAACAACATTTGACCTTTACTGCGCAGGAAAAGAGAAGAGGCAACGTCCCTCTTGGCCGCAAAGTGGAGTGCATGTCCGACATAACCTGTGCTACATCGTTATGGCAACTAACTTGTAAATTAAGAGCGCTGCCATCATGCCATTTATAAGATCCCCACCTCTTGTCATACACTTCGGTGAGCTCAAAAAACATCTTGGATAGGTAATTCCTCAACAACCATTTGAACAAAAAAAAGAGAGGGACACAGGATTTTACCAATCAGGAACTCTTAATGAACCTAAAAGCAAGTAAAAAACGAAAGAAATATACCTGTAGTGAACCCATTTAAGCGCATGTAAACACTACACAGAGAAGGTCGGAGGCTAATTCAAACCGAGAAACTCTTTGCTTCGCTTAGTACTACGCAACTGCACCAATTCCAAAACTGGGATTGCTGTTCATTGCTCGTTTGCACAGTTGTATCGTGCATCCCTTTATTTATGCCCCCCTCAACTCTTTTATGGAAATACATCCCCATTACACTAATTGGCAATGTGAGGTTTGAATATTTTACATGAATGGTCTCCACTGCACAGGCTAGTGATGATGGGTTGCGGCATAACATCGCACGCACTAATGTGCTGATGGTAATTACACACACACACTCATGTATAAATGGGTGAACAAAGGTCATGTAATTTACACACGGTGCCTGTCATATTAGCCAAATGAAGCAGGGCTGAATAATGGTTGTGCTGACAGGAGAAACGTCTTGACTGCGTTCCGAGAGGTGTGTGTGTGATGTGCGTGTATACTGATTGCGTGTGTGGGCGCACTCCGCGTGGCCACGACTTATGCAGTCGTTACTCGTGGCTGCATGCGGAGAGGAGACGCTCCTGTGATCTCTGGGTGCGACGTGTGATCGCCGAAGAACGTCAGGCTGTGCTTGATACTGCAAACATTTCTTTCGTTGACTAGAAAAATAAGTCAAATACAAACGTTTGTAAATTAGGCTTGGTCATACTTTCCATTGCCTAATTATCTGCTGAACGTTCGGCACTGAGTCAAATCAACACTGTAATGATACAAAATGATGACTTCACTTTGAGCAACATATTGTTTTAAGCTCAGTCTGATTGAATACTCTGTAACTCATATTCAGAGGCTTCCACCCATCTGGGAAGACTTTCTGTCCGTGGGAAACTTGGAAGTTCAGAGGTCACTGATGTTGGAGAGAAGACCTGGCTCACAATATCGGTAAGTTCAGCCGTCCGTCTAAAATATCTATCTGAAAGATGAAATATTAAGACGGGAATTGGATTCAGTTCAATCCATGAGTGAGAACCATATTTGGTCACAAATTTACTAAGATAGAATCATGTGACTTCTCCGAGCTGACTGAAAATTCAATAGATTGGAAGTAACGAATATTCTCCGAGCGATACTCACTGCACATTTGAACAACAATACATAATAGTGAACTCACTATTTGGTGGATAAGAAGTGATTCTGTACACAGCCAAACGTTTCATGTTGCACTTTCAATAAAAGAAAAGTATCAAGCTGTTGATGTTTCATTTTAAATCTATTTCCATTTTCACCAAACAGTTTGTTTTGCATTTTGTTCCATTACTTTAGCGAATGTGAACCAAACCGTGAAGTTAAAACTAAGGTATGTAATGAAAAGTGATTTTTGGCATACCGTTACACAACATGCGATTACAGTCATTCCTCATTGATCATCCCGCACCATCCCGCAATAAGCAAAATCCACGAAGTTACAACCACATATCTTTCTGGATTATTTTTGCATATTTTAAAGCTGTAGGAACCTCCCCAGACTCTTATTAATCCTCCCCACAACCGCTATCATGATTTTATAATCATTTTCTATACTGTCTACATTTCTGTGGTTTCACTGTTATAGCCGGCCCCTTGCAGGAAACCTTAACTGTGAAGTGTTTGATACCCCTGAATGAATGATAGCCCTCCATCTGTCTTCTAGTTGACAGAGGTTCGGTTATATACGAGCATATACGCAAGCTAGCAGGGCGTGTCTGCACACGCATGCACTCATGCACGCGTCTCGTTCGTTGGTCTTCAATAAATCAATCTCCCACCACGCTCCTCTCATTCATCACTCCCGTCACTCAGCAAGCTGCAAGGTCTCATCGCAGCACCTGAATTGATCACTTTCTCCATGTAGTTTTTGGGTGTTGCTTGCTTGGTTTGCCGTTTCCATCAGTTCTCGCGACGATCTCTCGGTGGAAACGTTGTTGCCCAAACTGCTACTGCAAACGAGTTGATGTCAGACGAGCGATAATCTACATGTCCTCTCTGGCGCTGATATTTTCCATCAGGGTTGCCTGGGTGGAAATGAGATGCGCAGGATTAGGGATTAGAGCGGATCCATACAAATTAAAAGCTTGTGGAGGGGACCTTGCTGGGCTGTGTGAGCAGGACGCCCTTTGCAGGATTTGTAAGTGTGTGAGTCTGTGTGTGCTTGACATCTCATGCAAAACATTCCCTTTTCAAGTTTTTTTGGTCTGAATACAGGTGAAGTTGCCTTTTTAGTCATTTTAACAGTTGAAGCGAACGTTTTTGGGTATTTTTTTGCCTATTTTTCCTAGAGGTCTCCCATGAAAAAATCCTGAGTAATCTCAGATCAGAATATAATATCTCTGGGGCAAATATTTTGAACTGCAGGATTACCCAAAACACACCGCAAGCATCGCCGCTGCATTTGGGTTCGGCTTTACAATCTGTCCTGAGCGACAGACGGCAGACTTATTTTGTGTGACATTTGCAGCAGTTTGCAGCAAATGTGCCCAGTGTACTGTATGTGTGAGAGCTCATGACTCGCTTCTCATTTGCATGCGAACTCTGTTATGTAAATGATAACAGCAGGAAACAGGGCTCCTTCAAACCTTTGTGCACCCACAGCAGACAAGCATCTGACGAAACTCTCTCTCTTTGTGTGTGTGTGTGTGTGTGTGTGCGCGGGCGCGTGTATGTCCCCTCACACTTCCTGGAACATCCTTTAACTTCATTACAACACTCCCATTAGATACTCGTTTAGAATCGTATTGCTCTATAATCTAATCATGCTACATTTATTATGAGATTAATCTATTATTAGTGCAAACAGTGAGCATGTGATGTGTTTATGCTTGCACTCTAGCCTTTTTCTTGTTTGCGGAGAGGGTCTGAATGACATGTATGCTGAGGCAATCGTCTCCATGTCACAAAGATTTATTAGTAACACTCTCTCAAGGTGATGTCACAGAATCGGGATCTCGGGGTCTTAAGGAAAAACTAGTTCCCTCTGAGACTTGGGAAAGAGAACCTTCAGGACACAAATCAGGGAAACATACTGTCCGTGACGGACTAAATCTGCAGAAAGAAGAAGCAGAGCTGAAGTCTTGAATCTTAGATTCGCTCCCTTAGCAAGCGGAACAAAGTTATTTTCTTTGTTGTATGCTTCACAGTACTGTATTTGGCCTGACCTTGGAACTGATGTTGTGTTCGTTTGGACATTTAGAGTTTTGACAGTGTTTGATGAGTGCACATGGTGTGATGGTACCAGTGTGCAAATAAGATGAAGCACCTGTCAGTAAACAACTCACCACTTCTTTGGGCTGTCAACTACAGTTGGTGTTTTAACTGGCTCATTTCTGTGCATGTGTGTGCATGTTACATTATTCATCTTTGGTATACATGGACAAAACTGACTATCAGATGAATCTCATTGCTTACACAAACTTTAAGTAGACGTCTCTCTAAACTTCGAAACCTCTGACTGCTGAATTTAGTGCAACATTGTTGGATTTATCTTACCCAACATTATAAAAAATAGACACAAAAGGAATGAAGACGCTGGTTTCTTTTTCTCATGAGGAGGGCGTATGGGAGATTGTTCAGATCACAGCCTCTCAACACGCTCTCAACAATCCCCCCCCTCGCTCCTGTATTTATTTGAAATAGGAGGGATTTACAAATCATAATGTTCTAAGCAATAAGACACAACACAAAATATTTGATAATAAGAGGGTTTTTCCCAGACATAGTATTCTAAACAATAAGACACGACACAAAATATTGGACCAACACCCGACCACATCCGATCACGTCCTTGGTCCAGGCGCCCTTCCATCGGATGATGCTGAGTCATCTTTTCGAAGGCGAGACATCTAAAATCGTCCATAATACTAATGCAAGCTAAGCAAATAAATGATAACTTCTACAATTTATCTAACATTTCCCTCCTGTTTATCATGTATTTGCACAAATTCTCATATCATCTTACAGTCACTTCATTTCGATTTTTAACTGTAGAATCATTTTTATGAAACAAATACATTTACACTCAGAGTAAACTTGTCATATATGAATGTTGTAGTTTAAACATCGTAATCATCTGTATCAGGAAACAAATCAGTTAAAGCAAAATCATCATTATCATCATAATCATCATTATCATCATACAGTAATGGATACATCAGCTCCATACGATTTCTCCATGGGGGTTTTGGCTGTGATGATTAATTTACTGATTAATGCCCGAATGCATGGGATACAACAACATCCACATAATGTCAGAATGGCTGCAAAAACAGCAATTGATATCAATATTGGTGAAATTAGGGTTTTATATTTACCAAAAACGTCCATCCGAGCTGTCCCACAAGGAGTGTTGATTGAGGGTCCGTGGACCATCGATGGCTCTGGTCAAGCTGCCATCTGAAGCAGTATTGTTTGTTCTCCAAACATACCGCAAACACATCCCTCTCTTGCGAGGAGCATGTCGACAGCTATGCGATTTTGGAACGTCCTTGAACTGCTCGTGCACAGCTTCCAACCCACTCTGAGTCCAATTTCCTAATCTCTGTACATTGAAGTGGATATAGTTTATCCCATCAACATTTTCATTAATCGTACACCACCAGCATATGAAAGACTCAAATCCTCCTGCGACTTGGTCAGCCAATTTGTATTGATTCGGCACCCCACGAGGAACACCTATGGCGTCGATGTATGTTGGATTATTTTGCCCCTGCCAGGACAAATCTCTTTTTTGTATATGTTCTAGATTGGACAAAAACATTAGTGCCCTTTCCATTAAATCTTGAACAGGCATAGGGTATACTGACACATGCAATATCAAAGTGATAATAGCGCATAATCTAGATATATCTTTAGGTAATCTATCAAACAGTCTATCATCTCCGCACCACCACCAGATGTCGCTCCGTGACACTGGCACAAAATTTGGTCCGACTTTTAAGATTACTTTACACTGTGTGTCGTTCAGTGGTCCTAATTTTTTCCCTTTACTAATCATGTTTATACAAGTGAAATTATTTGGTGCTACTAAAGTAGAAAACATCGGTTTGTGTTTATCTGCTTCTGTTACGGGATATATAGGATCCCATGATTTACACCTCTTAGTTGGTACAGTAGCGTTCATGAATGGAATAATACAATCTTGTGATAATTGTGCCGGAACTATGCGCAACAAAGGCCCGGGACCCATGCAAATTACACAATCTTTTCTCGTTACATTTGCTGCTTGTTCCACCAATAGTAACCAATTATTATTTTGTCCTGAAACTCCTGTGACAACAAGGAACCAATCATCAGTAGTTATGTTGTTAACCATTAAAATTTGTCCACCTTTCTTTGAAGTTTTTAATGGCATTTCTGGTTTAACATGGTTCCCATAACACAATGCTACTTGGAAGTGGGGATCTTTTCCGCCAGTATATGCCCACAAGCTCACTATCAAACACATTGGGTGATTTGATTCGTATTTCAATATTAAACTATGGACCGTTTTGCTTAGGTTAAATTTCTTTCTATGTTCTTTTGCTGTTCTTTTTGACCAACTGGACCAATCATAACCTGTTTCACCAATAAGGTGTTCCCATTCAAAGCCTATAGTTGCATACCAGTCATATCTAAATCCCCAATTCTGCCCATTCTCTTGAGCGTCATTTGTGAGAGCCGCATATGGAATTATGATTAAAGCAGCTTGATTTTGGGGGGCACAAAATATTAAACCTTTTTGCCGCGTTTGGAGGCCATGCCCACAATTTTGATCATCAGCTGTACTCCTTTTGATACGAGTTAATGATTCAAATTTTTTTTTTAATTATTGGGTTCGTCATATTGGTCCAGTTGGTAGGTGATTTTCTATCTAAAAAATGGGTTTTATCATTGAGGGTGGGACGTCCCATGTACCACAAAAACAAAACCAACATCATAGTAGCCAAAGTTGCTACGTAATAACTTAGCGAATCTCATAACCAACGTGGGTGTGCCTTTCTGCTGAGTTCTCACTAAAAGGGTTGGTGTCTTTTTTCTTCACTGACCAGCAAGCGTTTTCAGAATCGACACATCTGCTCCCGCTCCGTTATCAGACTTTTGCTCACCTTCCCTATTTGAGTACTCAGCTAAAATGACTCTTTTACAGTGTGTTAAATGAACCCACGTGTTTCTTTCTGCTATTTTTTTAGGGCTGTAAAGTGTCAATCTATCTGTGCCACCATCCCTCCGGTTGAGACATGTGACACAGCATGGCTCAATATTGCAGCCCATTTTGAATAGGTTTTTTTTCTTTTTTTTTTTTTTCCTCTGTGCTAATATAAATTTCATTTTGTAGTTTTGCACTTTGTTTTTCACAATAATTACGGTCTTGTTGTGGAATACTCATATTGACTATCAGTATAGATTGTACCATCTTTATTTATCATTAGTTTGCATGCCTCGGTTAATGCTACTAATTCAGCAGCTTGTTCAGCCAATTCCTGTCAATCATGCTGCGTGCCTTCATCAAGTAAGGGTATTAGTGTGGCTGGATTTAAGGTTGTGCATCGCTCAACAGTCAAATGTGGTTGTGACAGCAAGATGGCAATGCAAGATAAATGTCTTGCAGGTGATAAAAACGCCATATTGGTTTGCAATAGGCGAGCAGACACTGTATGTGGGACCTTAAGGGTGAACTGCTCTCTAGTTGAAAAATAAGCTATTGGTCTTAGCTTATCACCGTATTGTTGTGTAAGTACGGAGGTCATGCAATAGCTTTTACAATCTACCATTTGAATGAATGTTTTATCATTCAATTTGGAAGGCCTAGCGCAGCACTGGAGACCAAATGTTGTTTAATGTCACAGAAGGCCTTTTCTGCCTCTGTACTCCATTAAACAGGTGATGTCATTTTAAGGTTGTTTTCATACATTAATTTTGACAATGGTGCAACAATTTCTGCATAGTTTGGAATCCATGATCTACAATAATTTGCCAGACCTAAAAATGATTATTATTATATGTTTCTTCGTCTGTGGTTTAGGATTTTTTAAGACTATAGCTCTCCTGTCTTCTAATATAGTCTTTCCTCCTATACTTAAATTTTTTGTTTAATTTTCTTTTTTAGGGCAGTCACGTGCAATGTGGCCTTTGTTTCCACAGCACCAACAGATGGTATTATCATAATAATTTCGATTTCTACCATATCTTACTCTCCCACGGTCTCTGCCGCATCCTCTAAAATGATCTCTCTCTCTGCCTTGATAGTATATTTCTGCTTCTTCGTCGAGGAAGACATCTATCTTCTGTTTTTGGTTTTTGTCTAACACTCTTTCTGCGTGGAGGGCATGATTAACATATTCCTCCAGAGGGCCAGTTGCTAGGTTTATCCAATGTTTATCTACCCATCTGTTAATGTGTTCTTTCGAATTCGCATGTAAAACATTTTTTAACTGTTGTTGATAAGGTGTGATGCCGGCTACGGCCTTTTTCACATCCTCATTAGTCCAGGTCCTATAGACCAAAATAGTTTATTTCTGGTCCTCTTGTATATTTGGATTTGCCACCTCAATCATTGAATATAAATCCATGTCTCCCTCGTCTGAGGTTATATTTGTTATTTTAGGAGTGGGAGAAAATCTTTCTCCCATAGTTTTAGACCAATTCATTTGTACCCCTCCTGATCGTAAAATTCGTTGTGTTTGTGCCTCTTGAGTTGGAGGAAGTTCATGAGGTGGCAAAACCGGGTACAAGGGTGCTGATGCTTTTGTTTCCTTATTTTTTTTACAACTTTCTTCAATTATCTTTTTCTCGCTAATTCTTATTATTGGTCCTGTCTCGTCATCTTCCTGTCTTTGAAACAACATATTTTTATGTCTACCTTCCTGCTCTTTTTGTTCATTTGTTAAGTGTTTCTTATTCTCCCTTCCTTTTTCTCTTTTAGACGCCATGTTTAACCAGAAGAGTAAGTCGTCAAATCCATCTTTTTGTATTTGTGATATATCATTTTTGTGTCGACACTTTATTTCGTTTTGAAGTTGAACTATTTTTTGCGAATTTAGCTGGCCAGCGAAACCGTATTTGGTTATCCACGTGTTTAAATGTTCTATTTTGGAAGGGTTTTGGAGTTGAACATATTTCCAATCTTTACATGTTAGGCCTATTTTTGGATCCGGTTTACTGTTGTTATTTCCCATTTTTGTGAATTTGGAAGTCAGTTCATTTGCACCTAGAGTGACCTAAATACTGACTTTATTCAAAAATGACAGGGTGACAATAAATGTCTTGAGTTCTGGCAATTCTCAAGCTTCTACCCCAATTGGGGCGGAGAATTCTTGCCTTTGCTTCCAAATCCAGTCTTATACATTCATACTTTTACACATACACACGATATTAATAACGTTTGTATAAACACACGAAAACACGGAAACACAGAAACACAGAAATACGGAATTTAAGTACGTACAGGACCCCGCCGTCCTCACGGAATTTATCGGACTCCGCCGTCCATCTTGACCACTTGCCAGTGACTAGTATTACACAAGGTTTATTCTGCCGCAGACTTCTTCGTCGCGCAATTCACTCACTCTTTAATCCTTTTTTCCTACAATTTTTTTAAAAATTTAACTCACCACTCGTCTTCAATCCTGTGGATTGTCGTCAACCTTCAGATCCCAGTTGAGGAGAACGAAGACCAGTCCCGGAAAGGGTCTTACTTGCCGTGGCCACGGTCTCTTAACTGGAAGTCGGCTCCACAACTGGAATCCTCGGGTGTGTTGACATCCGGCTCGAAGGACCAATTTAATGTTGGATTTATCTTACCCAACATTATAAAAAATAGACACAAAAGGAATGAAGACGCTGGTTTCTTTTTCTCATGAGGAGGGCGTATGGGAGATTGTTCAGATCACAGCCTCTCAACACGCTCTCAACAATCCCCCCCCTCGCTCCTGTATTTATTTGAAATAGGAGGGATTTACAAATCATAATGTTCTAAGCAATAAGACACAACACAAAATATTGGACCAACACCCGACCACATCCGATCACGTCCTTGGTCCAGGCGCCCTTCCATCGGATGATGCTGAGTCATCTTTTCGAAGGCGAGACATCTAAAATCGTCCATAATACTAATGCAAGCTAAGCAAATAAATGATAACTTCTACAATTTATCTAACAAACATGCAAAAGTGTTTGTGTCTTAATTTTGAGGTTTTGTCCTTAGCTACGCATTTAAAAATGTTAAAATGCAATTATTTAATCATTTTCAGATGAATGCGGAAAAAAATAGAGCTAGCGTCAAACTGGTGGCCCGGGGGCCAGATCTGGCTCGCCACATCATTTTATGTTGCCCGCAAAAGCAAATCCTGTGCGTCGACTTCATATTTAAAAAAAAACACTTTCATTTCCATCCCTTAATTCAAAAACAGGACATTATTTGAAATTAACAGTGCAGAAAATGCATCAACATAAATTGATTCTGATTCAAATCATGGTTTGGTCCATAACATGCATAAGAAAATCGGCAAAAATGTTGACCACTTCTTTTCCAAAGTAAAAGCAGATGTTTGCGAATGTGCTATTTTGATGCAACTCAATGATCAAATCATTTCATGGAGGACTGCAGAAACCGGAGAATATTTACTGTTGAGAGGCTGAGGATTGGAACAATTTTAAGTTAAACAAAATCTATAAACGATTAATTGATTATCAAAATACCTGTTGATTAATTTTACAACCGATTAGTTCTCAATTAATCGATTCATTGTTGTACCTCTAATTGACATTTATATGGTTCCACAGTCATAACGGCCCTCTGAGGGAAACCATAACTATGATGTGGCACGCGACAAAAATGCAATAGTCAAAACAGTTTGAAATTCGCCCAAAATCAGAATGGATCTATTGTGAGGATAAGTGGTACAGAAAATGGATGGATCGGAATGTTCAGCCTTGTATTTATTCTGGTTCCATCCTCTTTATCTGTCCCTCTGCACAAACTCATCCCTTCACACAGACGCACACACATACGCGAGGCTCTAATGCTGCACAAGATTGTAAACTTCCAATTTAAATATGCTCTAGCAGTAAACATTCCCCTGGCCTGTTTGACTTCTGATCTTTGTGAACTCGCTCTATTCAGCTGCAAAAACAATCTAACGGCACTTTGCTTGTGTGTGTGTGAGAAGAAAGTGATGGGAATGTATTGGTGTTTTGATACTTTTTGAACCTTTATTTGTAAGTAAATCGAGGAATGTGCTTTGTGTGTTTGCAGGCTGCGAAACGTTTGTCCTACATAAAGAACGGTTGCCTGCATAGAGACACTGCCATCTTGTCCATGTTTTGATAAGCGCTGGCCTGACACAAAGCAGTGAGACAAATTCGCTTCCAATTACAATAGTAGTAATGAGAGCCACAGAGACAATATCCGTATTAATATTTCCCATTACGTCCTTGTGTAGAATGTTCTCAGTGTGCCTGAGTTGGTTCAAAAGCTTGGATATAAAGTTTCAAGGTCTTAAACTACTTGTGAACCTTTGAAATGAGTAAACTTTGTGGCATTATGTGATGTGTGATATCTGACAACAAACTGAGACTTGACATGAGTTGTGAGTTTGAGTACAAAAAGACAAAACTATTTGTACTTCGAAAGCAACAAGAACCCTTTCGAACACCAGATACATCCATTCATTCGTTATTGATAGCTCTTGTCCTCATTAGGTTGATGGGTGATCTGGAGCCTATCCCAGGACTGATCACCCACTAATTGTAGAAAACCCACGCAGGCACAGGGAGAACATTTAAACTCCACACAGGGCAGCAAGGAGCAGAGATTCTAGCTGCAAACCTCAAAGCTGTGAGGCAGACATGCTAACCACTAGGTCAGTGTTTCAAACCTGCATTGAGCCAAGGCACCCGTTTATGAATCTCAAGGCACACCACCGAACATAAATGTTACAAAAACATATGAATACCGAAATAATAATAATAAATTGTCAATTCATTTACAAATGTACTTCATGAAATTTGGGCCTGTTCAGTTGAACACCAAGCTGATTTAAGCCATATTCTGTTGTATAAATGGCAACAGGAAGAGCCATGTTTATTGTACACCTTCTGCCTTGTAATGGAAGAGCATTGAATTGTTCTGCCTGTCACTATACATCGCTGGCATTGATAGATTAACAAAATGAAGTGAAATTGGATCATGTCTCGCACAAGGCCAGACCACATTTAAAGCAACATTTCTGACATGTCATCAGTTGAAATGAATAACTTCTCTGATGGCAACTAACTACTACATTTAGTTGAGTCTGTTCCTCATATAGTGTACGCAGGTCCACTGAGATGGTTGTGGTGCAGTAAACAGATTCAGTTTGTTTTCCTGCGGATAGTAATGGAAAATGAATTCATTAGTCCATTGGAAACTGCTGCCATTAAACCAAGTTTTCAGTAACATGTTAACTGCCTCTTTTATGTTATTGTCCCTCCAGTCAGATTGTACTGAACAGCCAGGACAGAGATTAGTTCATTACTTTGTCCACCTATGTCACGATACGTTCAATTTCTGATTCCACCTCACTGTTACTCGAGCCAAAGAAAAAGCACAAGGGTTAATCTTTTAGATGCTCACTAAACTGAAGTAACAGTAGCTCATCTTTCCTAAGTGAATGTTTCACTCCCTGAGGTGTTGCATTAACTCCCACAGGACATCCATTTGGTCAAAGCAAATCGATGTGTGCACAGCAATAGAGAGCCATTTAATAATAGATCAGTGTGTGTATTGATGTTTGAGCGAGGGAGGTAAGCTGTTTGTGTGTGCATCCTGCACTTCTAAGAATTTGCTCTAATATTGCACAAGATACACAGGATATTTTGCTACTTTATGTAATTATGTGCAGTAGCTCTAAAAATGAAAATGCCTTTAGTTTTGTACCGTGTTTAAAATGTTTGGAGCCTTCAAGCTCTGGAATAATGCATTGAATAATAGGTACGTCCCAAGACTTTTTTTTTAAAAAATTTGAATTTTAAATTTAATACATCTTTTTAAAAAAATATATATAATCCCTCAAGTGAAAGTCAACAAATACATTGTATACATTTTGCATGCCATATACAGTACGTCTTGAGCTAGGGGTTGCTCAAGGGCACCTCAACAGTAGTCAAGAAGCAAACTAGAATCGCTATCTTTGCCATTTAAATTTCTTGCCTTCGCGGGACTCAAATTGTGCGAAGGATATGTAAAAAAGGTGCTTAAAGGTGTTTCCCAACCTTTATAGAGTGAAGGCACAGTAAGGCAAAACAGTATTTTGCATTTGAAAAATCTCACAGCACACCACCATACTAAACCTTCACAAAAAGCACTGTATTGAAGTAACCAATTTAACACTTTACTGAATCAGTGTGATATCTGGGCCTGTTTAGTTGAACACAAAGCTACTGCATTATTCTGTTGTAGGTATGACAACAGGTTGTTCTGCTTACAACTTTACGTTACTGGCATAAATAAATGAACAAAGATAATTTGTTTTGTACTAAATGAATAATAGTTGTTGGACAAATTAAGTGACATTGGATAATTTCCAGCCGCACATATTTGTGCCACGGAACAGTGGTTGGGCATTTCTAACCTTCTCTCCTAAATCAATCAAAAATAACATTTTTAGCTCCAAATTAAAACTGTACAGTGTGGTTGCATAGGACCCTCTGTTTAAGAGTAGGTGAGGACTGACGCGGGGTCAGACGACCCGTTACGGGAGAAGCCACCCTCTTGCTTGCTCTCTTCGTGCTATCCATTTCAATTTTGCATTTGTCAGCATCCAATAATGTGACCATCTATCCCCAATTGGTAATAGAGTGGGCCCCCACTATTCGCGAGGGATTTGAACCGGGTCGGGCTGCATAGCGAATAGCCACCGATAATTGACGGCCATTATAATTGCAATGAAATAAAAATCTATTTTTAAACCCACCAGAATTCTTGATAAAAAAAACATGGATAAATCACCAAGAAGCATTTTGGGATTGGTTACCCCCCAAAAAAGAAAAAAAAAAGAAGAGGGAAAAAAAATAAGAAAAGGGAAAACATTTTGACAAAAAAAAAATGGGGGAAAAATTGCAGGTGCTCGACTGCGAGTATGCATGGTTCAACTGTATTAAGATTATTTCATAGCTATACTAAATGCGTACAAGTATTGTGAAACCTGGCCATTATATCACTTTTAGATTTTTGATTTTGATTAGAATTTTGGAGTGTATCTGTAGGAATTTTGAGGTCAAGGTTCTACTTTGATGGGGCTTTAGGTCAGATTTTGGGCATGTTCTTCCAGAGGAAACCAACTCAAGTATGACTTTATGAACATTGCTTTGTGTATGCTTGACTAGAAATTGGCCTTCCCCAATCTGTTCCCACGAAGGAGAAAGGATAGCAAGTAGAGGTGTGTCAATACATTTGTTATATAGGTCATTTCCCAGAAAGTCTTTCTCCAAAGGTTGCTGCTTGCCACCATTTACCTCTACACGTGGGGCCATATTTTATTATTTTATTGAGCGTACTCATAAAAAAAAAGAAATAATGTACCGGCATTACCAGATAACTATTAACCCCTTATTGCTCAGTGAGTGTTTTTTGTCAATGTCTTTATTTCTCAAAAGTGTTCTCTGTCAATTGACTGTCTGTTGTTGTACTAGAGTGGCTCCAACTACCGTTTTTAGGACATACTTGGCAAATAAAGATGATTCTGATTCTGATTTCCTCCTTTTTGCGCCTAATCCTCAAAGAATTTGGCTCATGTGTGGCTCCCCATTTTTGTCCTTTCCCACCCTATCCCTCCATCCTGTCTTTCCGATGGATCCTTCTGCCTCTGCCGGCAGCACTGGATTACCTCGGTGCACATGCACGCACATACACACAGACACACGTGCTCTCTATCACACACACATAATGTTTTTTTTCTTTTGCATTAGTGCAGCTGACTGGATGTCGATGCCCCAGTTTCACATGGAAAACAGGGCCATGGTTTGCATCAAGCGGTGCATGTGTTTGTCTTAAGGGTTCTTTGTGTTGCACATGGTTTGGAGCAAATGTCAAATCTTACTTTTTTTTTCTTTTTACCTTTTCAGCTTGCTTTTGATTGATTAAATAAAAAAACATAAAAAAAAAAAAAGCCATCTCCATGTTTGACTATGTGGCACGGTGGCCGACTGGTTAGAGCGTCAGCCTCACAGTTCTGAGGACCGGGGTTCAATCCCCGGCCCCGCCTGTGTGGAGTTTGCATGTTCTCCCCGTGCCTGCATGGGTTTTTCCTCCCACACCCCAAAAACATGCATGAATTGGAGACTCTAAATTGCCCGTAGGTGTGAATGTGAGTGCGAATGGTTGTTTGTTTGTATGTGCCCTGCGATTGGCTGGCAACCAGTTCAGGGTTTACCCCGCCTCCTGCCCAACGATAGTTGGGATAGGCTCCAGCACGCCCGCGACCCTAGTGAGGAGAAGCGGCTCAGAAAATGCATGGATGGATGGATGGATGTTTGACTATAGCCTCCATTTTTTCATCTGTCAACATAGAGTTGAGGTGACTTGGCCAAAACCTCCAGAGGCTTTGTCGCTTGGCAATATACATTCTGGCAGATTCAGAGAGAGGCCAACAATTTTGTCTGTGCTGTGTGTACAAAGAAAAGAATACTGTCCCTACTGTGAAACATGGATGAGGCTCGGTTATATTCTGGGGCTCCTTTACTGCGTCTACTGCTGCATATACTGCCACGGTGTCTTACATTTGTGCAGGGTATGAAATATCAAGATGGCATTCTGGAGCAAAATGTGCTGCCCAACGTCAGAACGCTTGGTCTCAGCCGCAGGGCGAGATTGGAACAAAACATTAGAACATTGGATTATTCTGAAGAGTCCTGATCTAAACCCTATTGAACATTTGTCGAGGAAGCTAAAACATGCAGTCTGGACAAAGAACCTTTCAAAATTGAGACAGTTGGAGCAGTTAGCATCCGAGGAGTGGGCCAAAATAGATTTTGACAGATGCACAAGTCTCAGTGAGCGTTACAGATGTCGTTTGATTGTAGTGATTACCTCCAAAGATTGTGGAACAAAATATCAAGTTAAGGGTATTATCATTTCTGTCTAGGCCCGTTTGAATAGTTAAAAAAAAAATAAAAAAAAGTGTTATACCACAAAACTATGCCTGATTTTCACTCATTAATTTTTAGTAAAAGTTATTACAGTGACCATTGTCTCTAGTGACAGACAGCACATCTTTTTAAAAAAAATTCCAGCTTTATTCTGGGCCTAAAATGTTGTTTCCTAAAATGTTTGTGGCCAAGAGGTCGGAGCTGTCAAGTCCACTTGACTTATAACATTTTTGTTTTGAACTTAACTACTAAAAATGTCAGAGTGACGCGCTGAAATCCAGCTCAGTGGGGGGAATTCAATTGGTATTTTTTATTTATTTTTATTGTTAATGTTTACTGTGGCACAAGATAGATAATATTATATACAATATGATGCATCTTAAACAAAATGAAGAAATTGGACACATACACTACTTAAGTTTGTGTAACTTACTTTTGATTGAATTGTACAGCATTATTTTCCATTTATAAAAATACGGTACTTGTTAAGTGGAAATAGTGTTCACATGTGGCTATATTTCTGAGTTTATTATACTAATAAACTAGTGTGTGTGCACGTGAGCGTGTTTTGATTGTGCCAAATGTGGCGTGACTTTCTAATCACTACAAAGCATGTTTCAGAAGGAGGAGAAACAAATAGTGATGGCTGATAGCACACACATACACATACACACAGAGGAAGAGTAGGCCTGAATAAGGAAGTGAAGTTGCATAGTGGATGTTTTGACTTCTAATTGTGTTATGTTGGGAACCGCTGTTTTATTATGAGGATGGAAAAATGACAGAAAGTAGAAATTTTGCATCATTGAGCAGGAGTAAAAGTCCGTTAAATCCATTTTGCAGTCCGTTCAGTGGACATTTAAGAAGAAAACAAACCTGTCTGCATCGTACATTATGAAAGAAGCAGCAAATATATTAGGTTTCCATTAAGGAAATACATTATTTTGAATGTGTTTTCCAGCTAAACAGATGAAACTAAATCTGCTCCTCACGCCACGGTTAATCAATAGGCTGTGTCATTGTGGGGTAAACACAGATGAAATGAATACCTTGACAAATGGCTGTGTTCCATTTCACTGACCCAGGCTTTAGCACAGCGCACTCAAGCCCACTGTGATTGTCCACAGTGCACTAAATGGAACTGGGCCAAAATTGATCAAGGAAATATGGAAGGGAAACAAACACCTGTTAACCTTAAAATAGCTGCGCTGGTATGTATATTGGTTTTACTTTACATTTAACGGCATTACACGCTCAAAGTATTAATAAATTGAAAGTTAGCGTTTCCTTAAAATTATGTATTCATCCCATAATGAAGTGACTATTGTCCGTTAGGGCCCATCTAAAATGATGCTATTAATGAAATGCTAGTGAGGCTAAGCGGTTCAGAAAATGGATGGATGGATGGATAATGGCAGAATAATTACAGGATGTGCATGATAGCGCTTTAATATACGGTATGACTCAATGGGATTAGTTTCACATTGATTTTTGACCTTCTCCCTAATTGTCCACTGAGTACGTCCACTAATTTAAGCCTGATTCCCCTTACAAATCAAGTAAGCATCGGCCTGATTTTGATTGGAGAAGATTTTGTCTGGTTATTTGTGATTCTATATGTTTTTTTATGTTAGTGTTTTTGGTTTGTTTATGTTGTGTACATCATATAGTGCAGTATTTTGTTTTTTAGTATTTGTACTTTTTTGGGGGTAATTTTATTGCTTTACTGCTTTTATCTTGCCTTGTTTTGCCGTGTTGACAATTGCCTTACTTGGTTAAATAAAGGTTGAATAAATAATTGGATGTCTCTGAAAAGATTATCCTGAGCGATTATTTTGAGGTGCGGGGGGTGTGTTCAATGGGATTTCTCCTTCCCGATCTGCTCGGAAAATGGTCGGTGCTGACAATCGTACATGTTAAACGTGAAACAGCCAATTAGGAAGCGACCTGAACAGGCACGTGGACAGACATTTTTACAGGCATGTGCTCAAGCCCCAAAAAAGGGGAACCCATCACCAAAATTATTCATACATACATGTAGAGAGGGGAAGTAAAAAAAACACAACTGAGATAACGTGGTTTCACAAGTGCACACACCCTCGTATAAATAGGGGATGTGATTATGTTCAGAATTAAGCAATTACGTTCAAATTCCTGTTAAATGGGGGTCAGCACACACCTGCCACCATTGAAAGTGTCCCAGAAATAGATTAAGGTGGTAGCATATGTACAATTCCCCCAATTACTCAAATAAATGCCCCTGAGATATCAAAACACGTGGGTGGAATTGAGGACAGAGAATTTATTTATTTTTTTTAAAAATCTTGATAAATTAAGAAAATAAAAGGACTACAGCAAAAAGGGCACTTCTTTCATTCAGGGCAAACGGGCAGGTTGCTTGAGCACCTCTTGGACTCTATGTGTGCACGTGCCTGGACCTGAAGTTGGTGCTGTTGCACAACATGAATAGACGTCTTATTGTATCAATGATCCCTGTTATGAAGCTTAAAGAACATTAACAATGTATCAAAGAGCACATAATGTTGTCCTTCTACCCTGGGGTGGAATTTTCTTCCCTCCAATTAACTCTTGTCATCATATAGGAAAAAAAAAAGATTCCTCTGGTCTGATAAGCTTTGTAAACCTGAGGCTACTAAATATGCTCTCTCGCTAGTGTCACTCCACCCTGACCTCGCTGCAAGATTTAAAATGGCCGAAAGGCAAACTAATTCAGGCCAGCTGGAGGCAATGACTGTGTGTGTGTGTGTGTGTGTATTCAAGCTCTATTTCTTTCATGGCAGTCAAAAGGATTGCATTTACATACTCAGCTACTCGTACACATATATAAATAAAAACACAATTCTCCCTGTCTGCAGGCATAAATTATTTCTAGGCCATGGCTGTAATCCCCATTTCAATACAGTCTTGGATCTTTTCTCCTGTGGAGTGTTCGGAAGGTTTCAGGGCCATCCTTGGGTGATTGTGGTCCACAGCAGCAGCGGAGATGAACTCGATTTTGCAGCAGCAACACACCTTAAAAAGTGACAGGGGCTACAGTGAACCTCCATTCATCAGGGGAACACGTACGTTCCAGACCCACCAACAAGAGATGAAAATCCACGATATAGAGACCAAATAAAACACTTCAGTTCTCCACATCCATCCATCCATCCATTTTCTGAGCCACTTCTCCTCACTAGGGTCGCAGGCGTGCTGGAGCCTATCCCAGCTGTCATCGGGCAGGAGGCGGGGTACACCCTGAACTGGTTGCCAGCCAATCGCAGAGTTCTCCACATATGAGGCACAAAACCAAAAGAGAACATTGCATATTTAAACACCAAAATGTTCAACCGAACTATATAACTTCCTATGACGATAGTTCACTAGTTCATGCTAACATACAATGTGAAATGCCATTTACAGATTAACAGAAATTATCATAGATGGTACAGTAATTTCTCGTGTATAATGCGCATTCCCCCCAATCCCCCCAAAATGGTCAAAAGTCAATAGTGCGCATTATACATAGGTATAGGGGAAAATGGAAAAAAAAACATTCACATTTTATAAATGTATGCCGCCATCTAGTGGTTATGAAAAAGCTATACACTTTCATTCCAAAATGCCACCGCCACCTAGTGGTTATAAAAAAGGTGTAGCCGACACTTTCATTCCAATATGACAGGGGTAGCGGCACGATGGACGACTGGTTAGAGCGTCTACCTCACAGTTCTGAGGACCGGGGTTGAATCCCCGGCCCCGCCTGTGTGGAGTTTGCATGTTCTCCCTGTGCTTGCGTGGGTTTTCTCCGGGCACTCCGGTTTCCTCCCACATCCTAAAAACATGCATGGTAGGTTGATTGACAACTCTAAATTGCCCGTAGGTGTGACCGTGAGTGGGAATGGTTGTTTGTTTGTTTGTGCCCTGCAATTGGCTGGCAACCAGTTCAGGGTGTACCCCGCCTCCTGCCCGATGACAGCTGGGATAGGCTCCAGCACGACCGCGACCCTAGTGAGGAGAAGCGGCTCAGAAAATGGATGGATGGATGGATGTTTTGTTGAATGATAATGCTTTTCTGAAATGCTTGACCGTTTAATTTGAATCCCATTAAAATAAAATTAAATGTGTTTCGCCTGGTACCTTCATGTTTTCTTTCAAGAATTGTACAAATTCTGCCGGGGTAATCAAATGTATGAGCACAACTGTGTGTTTTCTAATTTATTAACTAAAAGTAGGGCTGTGAATTTCAAAATAAGAGCAAGTAAATAAAACAAAAGTATTACGTGTTCAAATGAAGTGCTTAATTACAGAATAATTATTTGAAAAAAACTAACAAAATAGAGATGATACATGTTTTAATCATATGGGTAGAAGCAAAATCATGCATTGTAAAAATGCATTATACATAGGTAGAAGGATTTTCCAGAATTTTGAGGTCAACTTTGGGGGTGTGTATTATACATGGGTGCGCATTATACACAAGAAATTACAGTATAGACCTTTAAACAACTTATACTTTAACTCACATGGAGCAGCAACACATACAAACAGAGCATACACCAATAATTACAGGCATATTTTCTCTTCACTGTGGGAACAATGATTAGTATTGGAATTGAGTTGGGGACCTTCTCTGCCTCTTCTTCTTTTTAGTAGTTACGCTGCATCTCTCCCAGTACCTCAGTGCCGCCAAGCACAACATAGTACGTCGTACACTGAAGGTGCCCCCAAAGCCATAGAAAAACGATGGCTAAAAATCTACAATCTTATGAACATGTACTCTGGCGGAACACTGAGATCATAAGCTTTGTCTCACTTAGAGGAGACATCCATCAATCTATGTGGACAGCTCATCGCGATCAATACATCAAGACACTCCATCAGAAATTGCATGTTTCCTGTTCTCTTGGGAAAATTTGCCACAATAGTCAAGCAAAACACAGAGTCCAAAGCATCATTGTGAGGGACACCACGCAAGATGTCAAGCAAATCTCCAGATTCTTTGACTCAGTGAGAATCTAAAGTTGCTAAAAGTGTCTTGTTTTTTCTTTGGATTTTTAGTGATTTTGCATGTGATGCCATCACATACTGTAAGTGTACCAGTGATGGTAAAGAAGGGAACTGTGATTGAACCCTAGAACCAGAACTGAAACTTAGATTTGCTATAACTCTTGTTTTGGATCTTATTCAAATGTGCTAGTGTGAAGCTTTGGAAGTGTTTCAAGTGTTCCAGTAGAAAAGGGGAGCAGGAAAACACAAGGAGTACATTCTTGTTTGAGCAACATTTATCAAATCATTCTAAGCTTTGAGAACATCTGAGGAGATGCTTAGCATCTCCTTGTCCGCTCTGCAGTAACTCCTTATCTCCTACATAACCCTCGACTGAGAGAACTGAGAAAGGGCACTAATTAATTAATCATCGCTTTGAATTGTCTTTTTTTTTTATTATTTTTTTTATATGCCCTAATTGTAACATGTTTTTGTGGTATTGAGTGTTCAAAGGCTGAAAGACAAGTGTGTGAGGTGAGTACAGTACACTGCAAAAACTCCAAGTCTTACCAAGAATGTCTTATTTCTAATCAAAACTAAGTAAAATAAGACTCGTCACATAAAAAGTAACTTGTTTGGAGAAAGTTTTTACTTGTTTCAAGCTCATATTTACTTGAAATAAGTTAAAAAACAAATTCCCAGTGGACTCAGAAAAAAACGTAAGAGCACATAATGAGCAGCAGTTTGGAATTTTCACACCCAAATCTTCCTCTCTCTTACAGAGAAAATATTCAGTAGGTTTCAATAATCTGAGCAAAAATGCATCATTGGTGGCAGAAATCAAAGGAGAATGACTAGATTGGTTGGAGCTGCGAAAAAGCATCCGTGACTCAAGCAGTGTCTCGTCACCACTGAGGTATGAAGAAAAGCACATCTGAAGTCACTATTTGTTGCACCTTAAAGAAGGGCTAAAGCAACACAACGCTACACTACATGCTGCTCTTTTCAGTCAAGACCAGGATACAAAGTCTCCATTTCAGCAGTGACATTGTGGTAAGGTCAGAATTTACAATCCATGAAATCATGAACGAAGAATCAAGATGGTGGTGATGAGGTCCATTGGTGCCGTGGACATGCTTAGTCACGTTTTGGGCCCCTTATTGCAATTAAGCGTTGTTTCAACATCTGAATATTATTGCTGAAGTCCATCCCATAATGAGCAGTGTAGCACCCTCACATGCTTCTTCAACGATACCTTGCGCAATGTCATAAAAATGAATTAATATCAGTGGTTTCTTGATCATGGCAGTGCATACTGTACTCAATTGCATGCATAATAAAAGCAATTCTGAAGACCCTCAACCAGGCACTAGTAAGGTGTCCTTAATAAAGTGTTTGATGAATATAGCGATGAGAATCAGCACCTCCAAATCTGAGACCATGGTCCTCAGTCGGAAAAGGGTGGCATGCCCTTTCCAGGTCGGGGATGAGATCCTGCCCCAAGTGGAGGAGTTCAAGTATCTTGGGGTCTTGTTCACGAGTGAGGGAAGAATGGAACGGGAGATCGACAGGCGGGTTGGTGCAGCGTCTGCAGTGATGCGGACTTTGTATCGGTCCGTTGTGGTGAAGAAGGAGCTAAGCTCTTAATTTATCGGTCGATCTACATTCCTACCCTCACCTATGGTCACAAGCTGTGGGTCGTGACCGAAAGAACAAGATCCCGGATACAAGCGGCCGAAATGAGTTTTCTCCGCAGGGTGTCTGGGCTCTTCCTTAGATTCGGATGCCTCCCGGACGCCTCCCTGGTGAGGTGTTCCGGGCACATCCCACCGGGAGGAGACCCCGGGGACGACCCAGGACACGCTGGAGAGACTACGTCCTTCGGCTGGCCTGGGAGCGCCTCAGGATCGCCCCGGAAGAGCTGGATGAAGTGGTTGGGGAGAGGGAAGTCTGGGCGTCCCTGCTAAAGCTACTGCCCCCGCGACCCGACCCGGATAAGCGGTAGAAAATGGATGGCTGGATGGATGGAATATAGCGACATAACACCCTTCAAAAATCAAGAAATGACAATATCCTTTAGTGACAAACTGACAATGAATATTCATCTGTATTGAAAGAACTTCAAAATTGGACACAATCTAGAGAATATGTACTGTCAAAGAAGAAAAAGTCAATGTTATCTTACCCTTTTAAATAGAGCATATTTATTTGCATTATATACAACACATTAAGAGCATAAATTATGTTTAAGAGCATAAATTATAGTGCCACCATGTGGTTGATCAGAAATGAGATTGGAGGTCATGTTTTTCTTTAGAGTTTTATGAGGAGGACTCCAAACAAGTGTAACGTTTTGACATTTGTTGAACGTTTTGAGGCAGATTTTCGATTGACCACCACATAAGACTTTATGGCAGCACATTAGTTGAGTATTTGTGGTTTCCATGTCTGCTACACATTTGTTTCTGGGTTTGAATGTGTGTGTGTGTTTTTTGTTTGTTTTTTTAAATAGGAGTTTTCATGTTCTGGCCATACTGTGAACTCCCGCAATGTAGCGGGGGAACACTACTTGCTCAAGTGAGGCAACAGTATGGCTCTCTGGGCTTCAGAGAATGCGTCAAAGTGAATTGGGACTGGACTGTGTGTCTCTCCGTCTCAAAGGTGCTTCAGCCTTCATTTTGAAGCTTTCCCAGTAGGCGGGGTCTTCCTCTGTAAGAGGTGAGGCTGACGCCGTGAGGTCATTGAACGACAGCAGTGTGAAAGCAGTGGGTGGAGGAAGACTTGAGGTAGTATTCTGAAAGGGAAAAAGAGCAGTTATGTGCACCACATTATGACTAATACACAAGACAAAACAATGATTTCTAATAACAGAGGTTACAATTTGCCAACTGCTGGCTACTCATCAATAATAACAACACAGAGAAAATGCATATGTACTTACTGTCGAGTGTAACTTCTTCACTGGTCCTAGTGCTACAGCAACATGATGATCGGAGTCAAGTAAACACTCCTGCACGCATGCGCGCACGCACGCACACACGCACACACACACACATACACAAAATCAGCCTCGCGACGCCACTGGGTCAAAGGTCACAAGTCTAGACAACATGTTTGTCATGGAAGTACAGTAGTGTAGTTGTATTACAAAATTGCTATTAGCAGAAAAAAAATCAACGCATATGTTGTAACTACATGTATATGACTTTGCCCAAAAATGTATTGGTTGAAAAATGGCACACACCACTATTGTCGAACAATGCGAGTGAGCGGCGACTAAATCCCTTCTGAGAAAACCTCGACACTAGAACTGCATTAAGCTTTGAGTAGCTCTCGAGGGAAAGGACGCGAGGAAAGAGACACTTTTGTGCTCTTTTTAGACCGCTCGCAACCTTTTACCGGTCACATGCTAATTCCTCTGCCAGTGTGCATGTAGGCGAGGAGTGAGCAGAGGGCAAAAGATAACATAAGAGAAGGCAATATTGGAAGTAGGACATCAAAGGGAAGTGAGGGCAGATGATGAGAAAAGAAACGAGAAAGAGGACAAGGAACACAAACAAAACACGAGAGAAGAACAATCGAAACTGACGTTTTCTCTGCTTTGATCGAGCACCTCTCATCTCGTTGGACTTTGCTCTCAATTGCAGCTGTGTGAGACCACCTGGGATTCACAGAGTGGACGCTTCCATTAAGAAACCCACTGAGGTGCAGGTGTTATTGTATGTTCGTTGACCTCCTGCCTTTACTTCCATTGGAAACACTGTGCTAACCGGTTGATACTTCGCTATGTTGTGACAATCAGACTTCACCTTGCTTGTGCAATAAATACTGTTCAAGTTCCAAACATTAAGTGATATAAACAGAGGGTGCTGGTATGAATCTAATGAAAATTTAGCAGGAAACTGTGTGGAATGATGAGGCAGATTGCGTACCTGGCAGGAAGGTACGTTAAAAAAAAAAAAAAAAGATTTGATTTACGTACACAGGAGAATATGGCCTCATGTGCCCTGTGATTGACTAGCGACCAGTCCAGGGTGTACCGCGCCTCCAACCCACAGTCAGCTAGGATAGCCTCCAGTTCACCTTTGACACTAAAGCGATCGGGAATTTCAGTCTTTCCAGTTTTCTTGGACACGGCATTAATTCTCAGGTTTCTAGTCAGTCCTTGTCAATTCATCACTATATTGTGGTTGTCTCTTCCATTTGAGTCCACCTGCCTTCCCCATTTTCTCCTCACTCCTCCACATCACACATTACAGCATATATTACCATAGCATATAATTCTTACTGAATTACTTTTTGTACAAAATTCTGGTAAATACTAAAAAGAAGATGCGGAGTTATGACCTGCCAAAAGCAAATACTTGAATGAACTGTCAGCATCACATCCTGATATGCAACATATAAGCTCTTAGTTTTTTTTTTTTTTTTAAATGCCTCTGAATACGGGAAATATGCAGTCACAGTCATTACATTAAAAAAAATTTCAAAAGTCAATACATATGTCAATAAGGATTAAATTACAACACACTGGCACACATTCACTCACTGACTTCAAAAAGCCAATCCTCGTCGTACTCTTCATCCATGTGCATTCTGGTCTGGCAGAGCACACGGGCATGTGTGAGAGCTTCAGAGGACAAATGAAACTCCAATCTTTGCAGATTGAAGCCCAGTCCTGTGCCAATGGCCTTGATGAAACTCTCCTTCAAGGCCTTGAGAAGAAAGAAAACAAAATCCAGTCAGCTCAATGAAAGTTGCAGCAAGATGATTGCTAAATGTCTGCATCCCATCACTGTGATCTGACATCTCTTCTTGCATGTCTGCATGGGGTGCTCAGCAAAACTAACAAAAACAAATACAGCAGAATTTATACTTCAAACTCATTCAATGCCAGCCTTCCCAGTTAACATGAATATTTGACTTCTAAAGCCGTCAATGGCAGTGAATGTGTTAATTTCTCTTTGAGGGATTAAAAATTGGAAGCATAAACAGAAAAAAACAAAATCAGTGATGACAACGATTAACAGTACATTATGCAGATCGGGACAAAAAATGGAATCTATACACATGCATAGGTGAAACAGCATAAATCCAAAAGATGTATTGTTTCTGTAAATGTGGTTTTGTGTGTGTATGTGTGTATGTATGTTGAACCAAAACCAACCCTTCTCCATAGACAATGAGCCACAACAGAATTACAGGGCTAATTGCTATGCCAACCACAGAGCTCTGCCATTAGTCAAAGGTGTGAGGATGATATCAGAGCTTGACATCTCTGTGCCACCCTCTCAATCTCACAGCTTTGCTTACCATTGCTGTTCCATCTGTCTGTGTGTGTGTGTGTGTGTGTGAGAATGAGAGAGAGGGAGGATCGAGTGGCAATGTTATGCTTCCCCCCCCCCTCACAAACACAGACTGAACACCCCCTGCGGGACACAGCAGCGATGCAATGTGACAACTAGGTTTTATGGTCGCCGTGGTTACCCAGTGGCGGTAGAACATGGAGAGCTGCTGCTGCTCGGAGCCAGCTGACAAGATGACGCGCCACTCGTATGGCGTGAATTGACGAGTCATGATGCGGAAAAACTCGGGCACAGTGCTGCTACCTGAACAGAGGAAGAGACGGCGGGAAGGAAGGATGATGTGGGAAATAAAAATGACAGGGAGGCAGGGGTTGGGGGGATGACAAAAATGAAGTGAGACGTGTGAAGTCTCGCTCTTGCTCTCTCTCACACAGATTTGCCTTGTATTTTTTCCTCAATGGTACAACGGTGACACCCAGTGACCAATTTTGAAGATACAACTACCTGCAGTAACATTAACTGTTATCAGGCTTGGTAATATGGTCAGGGGTCAAGAAATCTGGAAACGGAACTTTAGCTCACAGGTGTCAAACGCAAGGCCAGATCCACCCCGCCGTATCAATCTACCTAGCCCACTCAAGCAAATAAAGTGTTTCTACTTCATGTTACTTACGAAATGGGTTTATTCTTTTCATTTTGGCAGAATATCTGAGCAGAAATATGATTTTTTTCCCCCTTCATTTTATACATATATTACAAGCATTTCACCCCCAACAAATCTCTTAACATAAATTGAACAATGGTTGTATGCGTAAATATTTACAGGCCGCAACTTTTCATGACCTGTGATTTAAAATTCTATTTGTTGTTAAGAATATACAGGATAAATCATTCAAGTGTAGCGGGAATTATTTAGAGTACTGTACATGTAATAATTTGCTGATGTGACTCTATATTCATATGGCTTTCACAGTCATAGCGGCCCTCTAAGGGAAACCATAACTACGATGCGGCCGCAGAAAAAGTGAGTTTGACAGCCCTTTTAGATGATTTTGCAGCACAAAATCAAAAGCAGACATCAAATTATGAACAGCTATGAACACTAATTGAAATTTGACCGCTGGCTTCATCACTTACCCGGCATGGACATCTTCATGATGTCAACTCCGACTTGCAAACCCTTCTCAGCAGCCAGCACCGCATAGTCCCCTTGGTGGGAGATGTTGAAGCTACAGGTCGGCGACTCCGTTCCCGACTCGGGTCTGACCTGGATACATACAAATAGAACAGGTTGATGTGTGAATCCATTCTTTCTCTGTTTACGTGTGCCTCTAATGATGACAACAGTGATGAATTAAAAGTGTGTATGGACCTAGAGGAGCTGTTGATCTTGGGCAAACTTTAGTATTCAAGGGCCTCAGGGGGCCACCATGTTTGGCAATATCGCCCTCAGCTGTCAACCGAAATTAATAACCTCACTAATATCGTCGTAACTCCTCTCGCGCTTGCATTGCGAACGTCACGTAACCAAATAAAATATTAGCAAGTTTGGGTTCTAACCATCATGTAATCAAACCGTAGTTCTTGCTAATAGTTAACGCAGTATACACAGGGCGTACACTACCCGGTTTCCGGGTTTGGTCACGTGACGTTCGCAACGCAAGCATGAGAGCGTTGCGGTCGACAGCACAGGGCCATAATGCCAAAATAAATAGGGGTTTAGTTCCCTTTTGAGTAAAGGTGTTAATCGTTAATTCTAGTTTTACTAGAGTCTACAGTACTTACTTCTTCTAAGTACAGAATGTGAGCGTTTTCCCACCAATGCAGACCTCCCACTGTCATAGAGTTAGTCATCTGACGATATGCATTCTATTTTCCACCACCACAAAGTCAAACAACCGCAACACAAATGAATGACATCCCATTTATAATATACTGGATGAAAGCCATCGTCACGAACGTCAAGCGGTGCAGCCAGGTAAGGCTTCCCTCTAGGAGATCGTTCCAGGCGGATCAGTTCCCACGGAATGTGCATCCTCTCGCACACGAACCTCCTCAGCAGCAACCTACCAGCCTGACACATAAACGCGTTTATTCGACATGTGAAACACACCGATGAAGGCGTTCGCCCAATGAGTTCAGCACACGCTCACCATGGCTGATTTGGCATCTTTAGCGAACACAAACTTTCCTATTCGGTCTTTCTCCTCCGGCTGAACACAGCGAGCAGCAAACAGCCAGTCATCCCTGCCAGGCGTCCACGACCCGCAGCGAAAAGCCCAGCGAACAGAACCCATCTGCTCGCCTGCGGCCTCTGACGTCGCGAACTGGGCTCTTCTCGCAGAAGTTGTTGATGTCACACGCGGTCAGCTTGCGAACGTTAGCATCCCGCGCGCAAGAGAGTTTTACATGCGCTGCTTGGGAATAATAATGGAGATATCGCCGATATGCTACAGCGGAGCAAAGTGTCTCAAGTTTGAATGGTATTGTAACGTAAATCCAAACGGTGGGCACTTTGTTTACTTTTTGGTTACACACGCCACACATACCCGGAAGAGGACATGGACCCCCTCCGATGACTTCATGAGATCTACTGGGCCCCTTCTGCTGGCGTCATGGAATGTCCTCGGCCGACTGTCCAATAGGAGACACCGAAACTGAGCACCGACGAGTGATGCTTTCACTTGCTACTAAAAAAGTTGTAAATGTTCCGGTTCAGTTAAAAATAGCCACTCCTTGACATCAATGAGAAAAAACAATTAGCATTACAGTACAGTACTTGAAAGGTTAATTTCTAGCAGATAGTGGTGGAAAGTAAATAAGGTTTGTTCTTAATTTTTTTTACCGCGTAATCAATCACTTAACCTCTAGTTAACCTTTGAAACACTTAACAGTTGTGTCAAATCCATGTTGTGTAATCAAGGCGAACTTTTGCCATTTCTTCCCGGTGAACGCTCACGAGCTCATGTCGCTTCACAAAGGTCAAATTAAATTAAAAGCTAACTGAATATTTATATTTATACCACTTATTCTACCCCCCTGACCCAAGCTGCAGTGTAATAAATTACATCATATTAAACTATATTTTCAATTACATAAACACTATATTTTTATTTACTTCATTAAATCACATTAAGACTTGAAAAAGCCTATTGATTGCACACACATTTGCCAATGACAGCCAAGGTGAAAACAGAGAGAGCAAATATTGGATGTAACATTTAAAGAGCAAATGATGCACAGCTGCATGAGGAAAAAAAGGAAAATGTGTGTCCATGATGAATATATTTAGCTACTTGGCAACAAGCAGCAGATGGCACTACTAATTCAGGTCCATCTATTCTGGCATGTGAATTTAAAAAAAACCCAAAACTTTATCCTTATCGAAGACTATTGTGTTGGAAATCCCTATTTTTTTTGCAGAATAATTAAGGAACCAATCATGTCTTTGTCTTGTCTTAACACAGGCATTTTTTTTTTTTTTTTGGTAGAGGTAAAGGCTTTTTGTTGACGGCAGACTTTGTTGGTCATGGCTGTCGACACAGCAAACACCAGCCAGCAGTGTTCGTACAATTTTCATCATTGACAGCACCATGTATTAGCGTATTATTGTAGCTTATTAAATTAGTGATTGAACCCAATTTTGTGGTGCTGTTGTGTTGATGTGAGAGTGCAACAGTGTATGATAGCAATATAAGGTATGAGAACAACTTGAACAAAGCGGTGTTTGGAAACTCAAGCAAGATGGCGTACTTATTTATTTAAAAGTTGTCATTTTGGAGTTGCGAGGAGTCCGCCCGACAGCCCGACCTTAGTTAGACCGATGTGCAAGCAATACTTTAAGGGTTTGAGATTATTACAAGATGGCATTCTGCGAATGTTGTCTTAAAGTAATCAGCAAGGTCATCAGATTTAAGTGGCGATGTTGAGGTCACGAAGCATTGGATTTAAGATTTTATCGGCAAATGATGCATGGCTGCATGAGGAGAAAAGGAAAAGGTCTGTCCATGATGAAGATATTTAGCTACCTGGCAGCAACCAGCATATGGTGCTACTAATTCAGGCCCATCTATTCTGACAGTGAATGACTACAGAACATGTAAAATGTATCTTTATTGAAGACTGTTAACAAGTTCTGTAATGCATATTACTGCACATTATTGATATATAAAATATGAGTAAGTACTGCCGCTTTATATATAATATAGTACATTGCTTTGTCCACACCGGCTATGCAGCGAATTTGGTCTCCAGTTCTGTCACTGACGTCACACTAATACATGGCGACGTACCGATTTTTGCGACGATAAATTGGCGGTCCCACGGCAATTAGTTATTTACCGATTGCTCCAAAACTGACCGATATGGAAATGACTGCCGGTTTCATTTTCTTGAGCGCCATCTGTGTGCTGTAGGTCCTTTAACTCATGCATTTGAATGTGTTCACACGTAGGTAGGTAAATGTGTTTTTTTCTTCTATGGTGTACCCCCGCCTCTCGCCCAAAGTCAGCTGGGATACGCTCCAGCTCACACACAACCCCAATGAGGAAAAACAGTCAAGAAAATGGATGGATGGATCACTGATAGCTTTGAGATCAATGCAGAACAGGGTTTGAAAAAAAATCCACTCGGAAACATTTGGCGGCTCTCAAGTGGATTTTGGCCGATCAGAAGCCTGAAAAAGCAACTTGAGCTGACTTCGTTGTGCATTCTTATGTCTCTGTTCCCTAATATACAGTAGTACATTATGTTTAAAATCAGTGCTCGTCTATACATAACCCACGAATTAGTCGTCCTTCCGTGTTGTAAGTCACACTCGAGTTGTCCTTGTGCTTGTCTTTGATTTGACATTTTTCTTCAGTTGTTGTGTGCTTGCTGCTTCTTGCCTGCATTTGGGTTCACCTCCCGCTCACACACTACACACAAATTGCTCCTTAAATTCAGTCTATAACGATTCAATAAAATAATTATACTGTATTTGCTTTTTTTCATTTGACTTGGTTGTTTTTTGTGATGCTTCAAAAAGTGCTACTTATACAGGAAATCTGGTACAGAGCAAGCTGCTTTTGTTTGAAGTGTCAATCCACTGCGCTCAGTAATATCCCTTCTGTGGTGTGTTAACGTGTCCCCGCAGGCTGATTGCAGTGCAGCATATAAACACACAAAAAGAATGTTCAGCTTTAATGTTTACTAGAAAAAAATACATGTAAAGGCAAAAACTAAAGAAACTCCTCCTGACATGTTGTCAGCCCAGCAGACACCTTTTTTTTGTAGTTGAAGCATGAAATGAATTAGTTTTTTTTGATATAGTATCAATATATATTGTGTAATATCTATTGTAAAAGTCCGTCTTTCTCGCATTCATACAGTACAATTCCAGGCTGAAGACAAATGTTGCTTTATTCGAATCACTTTCATCTGTGCCTGACTGAATTCTGCTCACGTCTTTGATGCAGGACTCCTACACTGTGATGCCATGTGAAAGCCAGTTTTAAATGAAATCTTAAATGTGGACGGTACGCAGGCACGAGAGCAACGAGGCCCAAGAAACTCAGATTGCCTCAAAATATCAATTCACTGGTATGCTGTCATTCGGTGCTAATGGAGTTATTTGTCACTAGAAAGTGTTGTGTGGGGAGTGATGCAACAGCAGGGTCAGGAAAAGTTGAAAGATGGGACAGTGGAGTTTAGTATGGCATCACCCAATGTGGTCATAAGTATACAGTACATTTGGAAATCATTCAATATCATATAATATATAATAAGATCAACTGAAAGTACTACATTTTATCAAAAGATGCTGTATTTTGTTGTAACTTTCATCGATTTCAAATCATTTGAGTGTTAGGGCTCTATTTTCATAGACAGCGCATCTATGGCAGGGTGCAAATGCAAGCGCAGTCGGTGTTTACCATTCCCCAGTCTGTGCCAAGCTGGGCGTTCCGGCTCAGAGGAGGAAGTGTCCATGGACAAGCGCCTGCCGGCGTGCCAATATGGTGGCAGCAAGTCCAACTACATTTAGGCCTGCTCAGACCTCATATCATTACTGGCATATTTTGGTGAATTTGATCAGGCACAGGCAGAGGGACACTCAGCTCCGCTCACATGTTTAAGTCACCAGTTGTTATCTCCAGCTCATTCTGTATTTAATAAGGGTACCTTCTCACATTGTTTGTTGCCACACCATGGCTAGAGCAGCGATAACTCTCCATTTATGCCCGGATTGTATCGTCCTCTTCCGCACAGACACGTCTCCATGCGAGACTGTGTGTGCGCCATGTTTCAAGGGAATGAGAGGAGCCGCTTTTATTGGCGACGAATGAAGCTTGCTGTAAACACTCCTACAGTGGACCAGCCCGCCCACCCGCAGATCGTCCATGAAATGACTAACAGCGGTTAAACCCACTTCCGGCGGGCAGTTGTGTCGCCCGCCCACATCGGATTTACGCCATTCATGGAAATAGGGCTCTTGGGGTGTATTTTCCTAAATATCAAATTTGATAGGGATGGGCACAAGTCTCATTAATAATCGCTCATTAAGAATTTTGTCGGATTGTGTGGAATTGTTTTTATCCAGTGTTTCAAGCAACTGAGGCTAAATGGACTGCACTTCTACTACAACCAGCAGGTGTTGATTCAGTCTCAACTAGTTTGCTGTCTAAAGAAGTACAACATGACCATAGCTATGGGAAGTTGGCAACTCTTCTACTGAGCATTATTATGCTCTTTGACACTGGCATGAAATCATGGAATGAAGAGCAATCAGAGAGTGGTCTGACATTGAAGTGAAATGCCCATCCTAAGTATTAGCTGACAATCACACCTCCATCATGCATGCAAAAAAACAAAGCCTTGTAATACTGTGCATGGTGACAATATGGCATAATTGTTCTTGTTCAAAAACACTGAAAACCTTCCAGGATAAACCTTTTATTTCCCCTATGTGGCAGAGAATCCTAAATGTTCATTACAAAATAAATGTGAGCCATTTTTATTTTTCAGATTTGTCACGCTATTATTTCAATGAGGATGAATGGTGACATGCAAATCTATGAAATCAACTTTAATACATATTTCACATCAGCAGGTAAAGATCAGCCAATGCCTTTAGGGTGAATTTGGGTCGATACAATAAATCCTTCAGTGAGAGCTTGTCTTGGGTTCACGTTTGCAGCCGCTTTGAGGCAACATTAGATGAACACAAATGCTAAATGCCCCAAACACCGCAGACTTGTCACTGTGGCTCATTCTCTCTGAGCTCTCATTGATCTTACTGTTGAAACCTGGAGCTTTCGCTCTTCAGGGGCCTGTGACCAACATCTCATTTTGGCGTGAAAACATTTGAAAACGGTGCAGAACCACGAGGAACTAATAGATAATATCATTAAAACGCATTTTGCTGTGCCGGGGAGATCATTGACCCTGTGTTGCTTTATCTGTATGTTTGTATGTGGGGGTGCCAGATGGGCGTTCAGTGTTGAGTGTGACATACAAAGACTGTGGCTTATTATTGATATTGTCAGGTTTTCTCAAAAAAAAAAAAAAAAAAAGAGAAGCCAATTAACAGCATGGTCGCCATGGCCTCTGACAATCTGAACCATATTCTCTATAGACATATATATTTGTTTTTGTGTATATATATATATATATATATATATATATATATATATATATATATATATATTTACATCTATAATGTGTATATTTATAAAAAGTGATTTGATTTTAATTACAAGTAGTTGCAATTTTAGTTTGTACCCATTATTGCAATGAATTATCTAACATGTTTAAAAAAGACAATGTGAGTTTCGCTACACGTTATTTACAACAGTTTTATAAAGCAAGCTTTCTGATCAGATGTTTTCATAACGCTTTGAACTGCCTTTTTATTACCCGAGAGAAAAAGATGTGGACTACATGTTGACATGATTCAGATTAAACAAAGCTTTCATATTATAGATGACTGGTTTGCAACCTGGGCGACGACATTGGGACCTTCAGTTGTTTGCAAATGTGCAAAGATTGATTTGTCCTTTGAACTAGCATGACATTCTGACATATTGATAGATATGGCGCACTTTAGCATTCTATTGTTAGTCCATTCACAACCATCTCAACTTCTAACTGCTCAGTTTTACCACAGTGTTTACCGATTCGCGGTCTTCCTTGCACTTAGCTTTCTGGCTTTTTATCTGTGTCACAATTCAGGATCCTGCATTTGAAAGCCCCTCATGTTAAAATACGCATAATTGGAAGGCTCCTTCAAATGCAGACCAAATTCAGGCTTTTCCCTATTTTTGGAGGACACGTTGCTATTATCCTTTGTGACCACCCATACCTGAAGATTCTATTTTCAGGTGGCACAAACTTGAGGGGAAGAAGGAAAGGAATATTTTAAGTTTTACTTTAACATAATACTAGGTACTGGTCGGTCAAACCTTCTGTTAAATTACTTGACAGTTGTAATGGCAACATGTAGCCACTGTAGCCACTATTCAACAAGGGTCTCTATGCCTCTGAATACTTCACCTAGACGGCGGAAGAGGCTAGGTTCTCCAAAGACTGTAGACACTGAATTGGACACACATTATTTCATTGGCCGCTAAGCCACTGTACGGAAAATTGTCGCGTTTTGGTCATCACACTCTACTTTCCCGAAGCCACTAGCCCAAAAGGGCTTGCGACTGATTGGTCAGAACAAAAATTGGTTATAAATTGACAACGACATTTAAAGTTTGTGGATCACATTGATATTTGCTTTGGTCATTTGCAAACATCCATAAGGTCCCGCTCTTGAGTCTTATGAGCTAATTTCCGTGTTTTACTTTTTCTTCTCATCTCTGTACATACAACTGAACCCTCAACATTGTTTTGCAGCAAAAAAATTACTCATCACTTAATTCGGATTTCTAGGTCATTAAGCTATTGGTGAAAGACGACTGATATGTTACAAACCCATGTGTATTCTATGGCCCGCGTAGGCCACCCATACAGCAATGTGGAGGTTTTGTCTGTTCCATAGTGGCTGTCTGCCCTGCTGTCTGGGGCTAGAACTCATTCTGCATGAGATGTAAGAAAGCTTAGTCTTTCATTCTTAAATTTCAATGGCAAAGTCTGCTTGTCCAAAAAAGATCAGGCTTACAGTTTTGTGGTCTTCTAAGAAGAGGATACACCTGGCACTTTGCAGGCAAGATGACGATAGCCGTGACAATATGATCAACATAAATGTTTGTCATTGTAAGGCGTTGTTGAGGAGTGGTGTTGACTGTCCAGTGACGACACGATAGGAGGTTTTTCTTCATCATCTTGATGGTAGTTACAGCTCAGCGTTTTAGTATGTGTTGGCTTTTCTATCACTTTGTCTGGATGAATCCTCCAAAACAAAACAAAACAAAAAAGTTTTCCGCAGCCAACTATAGCAATGTTCAGTACACGCTTTCCTATTTCCACTATTTCACGTTCTCAAGTAAAACAAGTCAGAGGCAGCAGGAAAAGATGTCAAATGTATGGCATCTGAGGAAAGAAATCATGAATATGGATGTGATCCTTCAATGTCAGAGTCTGCATGTTGGTGTGTCACTAAGGCACAGCGGATCTTTTTTGGTTTTCAGGGCAGTCCGGAGGAGACCACTGCAAGGCCAGGGTGTCGGAGGGTGGCGTGGCCAGTGTGCACGGCTTTGGGGCAGTCCGGCGTTAGAACACGGCCGTTCTCCCCCACACTTCCTGTGATGGACAGACGGGCCTTGTTTCGCATGGCTTCAGAAAAAGACAGCTAAATTAGGAAGGACAGGAAAGAGGTTGGTCAAATCATGTGTGAAAAAATACCTTCTGTACATCAAAACCGTACCACAAGTGCACCCATTTCTTTAAACACACGCATGCATGCATTTGACATATTCATGCATGGGTCTTCACACATTTTACTTGGTACACACACAAGTATGCAAGTAAGTATAACGTTGTGAAGGTGCAGTCACATTAGGTTGCCTCGGCTCAGCTCTAACCGGGTTCGCTCGCCTTAGTTTGTGATAGTTGGTTTTAGAACGTCAGTGCAAAAACTATGCTCCAAGACACCATCATTATTTATAATAATTTGTGAGGACACTGAGGTAACAAAATGGAATTCTGTGGCGACACAAATGTAATAAAGCAGCCCAATCACGTTGACTGTGCTCATGAGCCACCAACAGAGGTTCATTTTCAGTTTACTTGCATAAAAAAAAACATTTATTAATCATTTTAAGAAGGTGGTTGATTGTTGGCATGATTTAATATATTTAATGCTCAACATTGACTGTGATTGAAGCTTTTCCAATAAATGTTGTCATAGAAAGCTTTATAGATGTTTGAAATCAAACATGTTGAATGATGTGTACCAATAATTGATTATGAATTTGTATTTGAAAAGTATTGAGCTGTCATTCAGCAATTTTGGGGGGAAAATGTATCAAATCAACGTTGGAATTCCTGGTGTGAATGCACCCCCAAACCATGGATTACACCGAAGGGCCATCACTGCGTCAAAATGCTGACGTAGTTAACCAAAGGCAAAAGGTAAAAGCAGGCAACAAATAGACCAACACAGAAGGAAAATTTGTATAGAAGACATCTGCATTTTATGGTGACCGTGCAGTTTTGGGTGAGGTGGGGGAGTTTGATAGGGGCGGCTTTAAGTGATTCCAAAACTGGGCAGGTGGTAATATAAAAGGGGATAATCTTTGGAAGCTGAGGATTTGAGAAAGACAAAGGAAAACAGGAAAGTGAAATTTGATTTCAAGGATTCCGATTTATAGAGAGGGAGTAAGTGACTATACTGCTCAGTGTGTGTGTGTGTGGGGGGGGGGGGGGGGGGGGGGGGTACACTTCACATGGACAGGCTACTCCATGATGTTTCTACACAAGTTGTGTGTTTAAAGGGTCTTGGTGTGTTTAATAGTCTTGGTTCTATGGTGCCTCGTTAACATGTGAAATATCAATTAAAAATCATCCACGTCCACATCATTCCTGAGCTCCAGACGTTTTTCTGCTGAGAGGCCTAAAATCAGGTCTCTCCAATTTCTTGAGCTTATCTACTTCACTAGCGAGGATCTCTGGTTACCTCTCCACCCCCAAGCCAGCACTGTAAACATAACAAAAATGTTCGACCTCACAAGTAGTGAGGGTTGGGCCTTCTACATGGAGGCAACCAATCAGAGGATAGGGAGCGGTCTTCGACAAATATGGACAAAGCAGATACAAAAGTGAGTTAAACGGAAGTAGCTGTCAGAGGGGCTTTTTCTGGACACTAGTATCTAGACAAAACCAATGTTTTTTTTTTTTAATGAAATGTTAGAAAAGTCCATGTTAGAGTGTCACTCTATGGAGGTCTCAATAGCCAAAATATGGGACCTCTACCACAGCCCAAATGAAGTAGCTTAATTTGTGCACTTAAATCAGCGTGTTTATTTTACTTCTTCAATCTTTCTTTAATTGTTTTTGTTTTAGATTTTTAAACCATTTTGAACGTCATTAAGTAGCTGTGCTGCATGAAGTGTATGTTGATCATCTATCCCCCTGCAGTGACACTGGGCAGTTTTAAAGTTGTCGGGGCTGGATTATGAAGTGAAAGCACAGTTTGTTCACCAACAACAGGGATGCACAGCTACACTTTCCATACATAAAATCAGTTTGTGTATGTGAGCAAATGTATGTTGTCATATTGTGCAACATTGCCATCATCATTGTTCTAATGTACCTTCAAATTTTAACATAGTGCGGTGATGCTCGTGGAGTGCTGAAAGTGAGAAAATAACTGATGAAAGCTGGTGTCTACACTGAAGATAATCAATTTGTAGCTGGAAGCCGTCATATTTTAATTGCGAAATCTGCGCGAAACAGTCAAGACTGTTTGAAAACCTTAAACATGTTGTGTAAAGAAACGATACATAGTCTCAAAGTCGAGACTATGCTGTATGGCGTTTGCATGGTCTCCTGGCGCTTGCGTGGATTTTCTCCCGTGTCCTCCCACGTTCCAGAAAAATGCACGTGAGGTTAATTAAAGACACCAAATTGTCTGTAGCTGTGAATGGGGGGGGGGGGGGGGGGGGTGTGGGGGTGATTTGCGTAATCTAATTATATACATATATTTCTTCACTGGTTGGTTGGGAGAAATCAGTTTTTACTGCCTCCAAGTGAGGTGGGTAGAGTCAATTTCAGCTTTAATATGGTTCCTTGCCCCAGTGTACCACAATGGTCTACAAGTGTTGTTTTTACATGTGGCTGGAGTTGTGCATCCCTGCTCCATTGTTTTTTTAATTATTAGCTAAGAGTATAATGCAGTTGTCATTAGCTATGAGCATCACCATCACTGTCATGTCATCATCATTTTCATCATTATTTTGCAGCCAAAGACTGTGGAACCAAATCTAGCAGACGGATAGCAAATGAAAATGACTTTAAATTTTAGGCCAATGATAAACAAATATCCCAAAAGAAATAAAATCAACATTGGTTCCACAATGCTTGACCGTATGTACTCATGACCACGTGAAGAACACGGTTCCGCAATGACAGCCTCTGGCATGAACATAAACAACAAACTACAGCACCACCATAATGACCACCACCACCATCATGACCCCACCTAGACGGCAGCCTCTAAATCCTACCCCTAGATCTTGACCCCCTCGGAGCCGTACACGTTGTACCCCTCCCTATAAGTGGCTAGATTCTGGGTGCTGGGGGAGGGGCTGGGGCAGTGGGGGGGACTAAGGTCCACCTTCATGCGCTTGGCTTCGGCCCGTGACTTGTAGCAGAACTCGACCAACGCCACAAGCATGGCGAGGCCCAGGCCACCCACGAGGATGTAGAAGACCCCGGCCACGTTTGACAGACTCAGGGCCTGAGACGACTTGTCCTGTGGAGAGCGGGAGGGGGAGTTGTGTTGGGGAAGGGGGTGAGTTCGAAGCCAATGGGGGATGTTGTCGATGGATATTAAGAGTGAAAGAAAGGTAAAAAAAACAAAAAAAAAACAGAAAAGAGTGAGAAAAAAATCAAGGTGAGATGGAGAGAGTTACAGAAAATAAAAGAGAAGAACAAGTAACGGGGACGAGGAGAAGAGAGACAAGAGGGTACAGGGGTTTAGACACATTCAATTGTGATCCATTTCCAGTCAATTAACAAGCCATAAACATCTCATGCATCTGGAATGATTCTGCATTTGTCATTTGCCTAATCAGCAACATTTCTAACTACATTCAGCATCTACAATTACAGTTCCAACTTTTACTGCTCAAACCAGTTCTACATACGTGTACATATCCGTTGTCATTGTGTCAGAGCAGCTAAATTAGCGCCCTTTTAAATGGATGACAGCCGGCCTTTACCTTAGCAATGAAGACATTTCACTGCACTTCCAAAATGTTCAAAGCACTTTGCATCGTTATGCTTTAGCTAATTGAAATGCGATCCTTGGTATGAACTTCTTGTTGTAATGATATGTTCATATTCTATCCTGTGGCTCAATATTTTTCCCCAAATTTCCACCAGAAAACAAACAGTTAGGGCTGGTGGTGATATTAAAGCAATTGTTAAAACCAAGGAATTCATATCGGTTGTTTACAATACACCATTTGTACAAAAAAAAAGAACAACTGTTGTTCGTTTGTACGACATGTTTTGGAGAGCAAATGGACAAACATTTGAAAATAGGGCTCTTGGGTATTCTTGACTGAATAGACATGGATTTGTATCACTTGTATCACAAAATGAACATTGGCACACAATTTAGTTTGTTTATACAAAAAATAACCTGTGTTAAGTGTTACCTTTTCAAATGTGACAATGAGACATGAATGTGACCATAGTCTAATGATATAGTAATCGATAGTGCTTGGTCAACATTAGATTTCTGATGCTAAGTGTAATGAGAATGAGTTTGCCACAGATTGCTACAGAAACTGAACAGAAAGCGATAATCTGTTTCGAGACATTTGACGCTTTTAGCTAAATGTACTTCATCATCATATACAATGATATTCGAAATTCCCCTGATGTAGAGCAGAATATATATATATATATATATATATATATATATATATATATATATATATATATATATATATATATTTTTTTTTGGGGGGGGGATAATAAAGCAAACAGAGGTGTTGCTAGGACAGTAGTTGCAGTAATCTGGAGCATGTTGAGGATGAAAGTTTCAGGCTAGCATTCTGGGCTGTAGCAGCGTGAGACTGACCTTACTTCCAGAGTCCTTGGGTCCACATTCTCCCTTGTCATACCACCATTTGTTTTTCAGTTTGTCTAAGACGCCCGCTTCGCTCAGTTTCAAAACGGCAAGGTTTACCGGGGTTCTTTGCGTGTAAAAATAACATAAATAACATCATAGGTCATGTTATTTTATGTTATTAAAGTCTTTTCACATATGCATTTCACAACTCAGTCACATTGTTAACAAGTACTTCATCAGGTGAGACCAAGTGACCTAGCATGGATCCCACTGAGTACATGTGTGTATGCTCATTGAGGAGGGGTTGGGGGGCGGGGGGTGGGGAGTGGAGCTACAGACATATGAGTGGGACCCACCTTTGTCACTTCACGTAATGCAACCATACTACCCCAGCTGGTACTTTAGGAAAACACATGCAAAGACTGTCGAGTCAGGAATATTGAGCCAACAGGCATAGGCAGCTCTGTGCTACGGCTGGGAGAGACTGGAACCTCTGACAGTGCGCACTTTTCCTTGCAAGTCTTTTTACTCCATGGTGGCATTCAGCAATAAGTTTCAAATCAGATAGGCATTGCCTTTGGCTTACCCAAATAATTTAACACTGCGCAACTGGGCTCAGTGAAATAATTGATAATTCAACATTTCTCACCATGACAAATATAAGAGTACCATTTCACTGTTGTACCTTTATACAGTAATGACATGATATTAATACTATAATTATTCTCCGAGTACTCCCCCTTCCATTTTAAAGTATTCACACCAAAACAAAGCTTGGAGTGCATTTTGCTGTTGCGACTTTGTATTATTGTAACGCCACGTTTCACTATAATTGTGAACCACAATTCAGTTTTTTATTAGTATTTTCTCATTTCTCTGGCTATAATTTGATCTGATTGGGATCTGTCTGGGAGAATAATATATTATAGCTCCTTTTTAGGTGGCATATAAGGCACGAAAATGCAATATTTCAGCAAAATTCAAAAGTGGTCAGGGAATATTCTTGTCACGAAATGTATTTAAAATAGTATTTTGAAATACTAAACACAAACCAATTGGATATTTTATCCTTTAATTTCACTGTGCTGCTTTTAATTATTCCTCCAATGAGTGGAAAATCAACTTCAGAGCGAAACAATTTTGCAGATATCATCTATGATATGCTTCAAGGTTCATTTTAACTGCAGCAGCAGATATGTCAATTTAGCCTATCCGTTAAAAAATCTCTGTTACTTCCACTTCCTTCTCATTTGTTGTCTGGAGCACTCCCCAGAGCACCACTAGGGGGCGAACATTCCTGCCTTGACAGTATTTGTACAGTTCTATTCAGCACAGAACCTCCTCATCACCTTGCTTTTTACTTTTAGAAAGAAGTTTCAAATATGTGTTGGTACAGTCATCTGATAAACTGTATTTGTAGAGAAATGTCTATCTTTTGATAAGCTCGAGTGTTGTATCTGTGTCAAAGAACTGAACCTTTACATATAGAGAAAGGTGTACACCGTAGACAACAGCTGCAACCTTGAGTCTACATCCGAAGCAGAAGGTGTCTCAGGAGGTTTTGGTGCATCACTTTTGCCCTTTGCCTACACACTTCACCAGGGCAGATGCTTGCATTACTCTCCCAGGATGGGGGCCATCGCAGGCTCCCCAGCCGGTGATTGGCCCCCGTTCCCTCAGGGTGGGAGGGGGCAGACAGAGAGGGCTAACCTTGGAATCCCCTCCCCCGCTGCCACATTCTCCTTTGTCATACCACCACTTGTTTTTCAATTTGTCCAACAGGCCCTGCTCGTTGAGCTTTAGCACGGCCAGGTTGACCGCATTTCTTAAAGTAAAAAAAGGAGGAGGGGGTGGGGGGGACATAAGATAATTTGGTCAGAGCAAAGGATGGAAGGAAAGACAGACAAGCTGGATGGGCACCAGTGCCAGGGAGAAAAAGGTGAGGGACACTGGAGCAAAGGGAGGACAACTAAGAGGGGTTGGAAAGAAAATGGGAAGCACCTCAGAAAAAACTCTCTTAATCTCTTTTACTCTCTCCCAACAAATATATTTTTATGCAAATGCTATCTGGGTGAACTGTATCTGTGCAAGCGGTGTCACACAGAGATCCAGATTGCTGCTGTACAGTGTTAACCAGGGCTGGAGCCTGCTGATGAAGCTTTTGTCCCCTCCTGCTGCTTCACTACCTGTGTGCGTGTGTGCGCCTGCGTGTGTGTGTATATCCACTTTCCTACAAGCCTCCTGCTCACACCCCTGAAGGGATTGTGACCTCTAAACAAAATTCAGGGACACTGGGCTGTATTTTGGATTTGAATAGTGTCTCAAAGGGGAACTTTTTGTTATTATCTCTTAGCGCTTGACATAGTAGTGTCTAAAGGAATTTGCTTGCGTGTTAAGTGTCCAGTCGGAGCATAGGTGAGTAACCAAAACAATAATGACGGATCATAGCGCTGTTGTAAAGTTTCTGCTGATAACGTTTGTCCAGTAAAGTGTACATTTAACAACATGACTTGTCTGATGATCAAATTGACTAACAGCCTATTGACCGATACATTGAAGCAGTTTTTTTCTTTTTTTCGTGGCCATATACACCCATATTACTAGTACTACAAAAGTAATGTTTTGTACTTTTTTCGTGGCCTCAAATGTCCAGTACAGTACAAAGTTATTGTAAATAAATAAATTTTTAAAAAGCTTGGAAATGTTTGCAAAGTTTCAAAATGTATCCAAACTTACCACTGGTGTGCTTTATAAAGACATTGTTGACGTACCCCTCATAGGCGAGGCGCTTTCATGAGCCGCGAAGAATAAGTGTTTCCTAGTTCCAAATCTGTTGCCATAGATGAACGGCTTGACAAAAAAAAAAAAAACTGTTACTGTACCAAAAATAGCATGTTCCAGACTTGTGTGTTGAATTCCTCTTTGCGTAAACACTGCAGCCAGCCATGTGAGCTCTCTCTGCGGCGCAGAGCACTGTACTAGATATGCTACTATATAGATAAGCTCCTGCCATCATGGCAGCTATGTGGAAATGTTGCCACATTCAACTTGGCCACCACATAGGCACGTCTGTTAGTTGGATCTAGTCATATTGGATATCTATGACCCGGAACACGTGTCTCCCCGTCTCTGCCTGTATTGCGTCACAGCGCCAGTACTCAACAGTGGCCAATTCTGGAATTAACGGACTTTGTCAACGGCGGTTTAAGTGACAAATGGAAACTATTATTGGACACACTGTTTGGTCCCGACAGCCTGTTTTATCTGCTATCTGTTATATCGGGGTCCGTTTTATCGGGGTTCCAGTGTATGTCAAATTCTCAACCTGTTTATGTCTGCAAAGGTTGTTGCGCATGCACATTGTCATTGCCCCTTATTGGTCTGGCATGCAAACAGTATATTTTCACTAATTTTTTTGCCGGTGAACAAGAATAATTTTGACAGCATTATTATATGTATGAAAAACTTTTAAAAAGATTGAAATGTTTTTGGTTTTAATTGGTCGATCATATAAATATTCCCTTAAGGCCGTGTTACCATCATGCTGGTTGTGTCGTATTTTTGCTTCCTCTCAGCACTCGACCATATATTTGCAATTCTCATCTGATTTGGGAGCCCCGTGAAAAAGCCCCATTAGCTCAATGGTGCAAATTAATAATACTACTTTCTTGGGCCTGTCAGTCACAGGCCCTTAAAATCCTCATTGTTTTTTTTTTTTTTTTTTTTTAATCCGTTTATTTGAAAGGGGACAATGCAATTTCATAAAACACATGAAATACACATGGTTAAAAAAAGCCAGAATTAGCCAGAAGGCTAGTTTTCATCTGTAGTTTTCTCTGTGGTGGGGCATGAGGGTACTAGGTCCGCCTCACAGTCAAAGGTTCTGAGTTCACACCTCATCTCGAGCCTTTCTGTGTGGAGTTAGTATATGTAAATGTATTTCTATTATTTCTCATTAATTATTGTGTCGTTTGTGTTCATTTGGAGGGGAAAACTGCACAAGTAAAGAGAGTTCAGAGATATTGATCAAGACAGTCTTCTCTGGGGTGGTCTAATCTACAAGCTACAATTAGATGATTAGAGAAATGAAAAACAGTTTATAAGCAGTCACATATCATTATTTAAAACTAGACTTCAAAATGCAGTGATTATAATCATTGGATGACATTCTTCCTCACCAACATGACAGACAGACACTATGAGGAGAGGCAGCCTCACATTCACGCTCCCAGAGATGTTTTCACCTGCTAGTTCATGTTTGGGTTGATTGAGAAAAGTAAGAGACAATTTATGATAATCCTGGGAGAGAAGACCACACGCTCACTGTCTGTCACCTCATAAAAAAATATATTATTATAAGCAAAGGGCGACAAATCCTAGCTGCTGGTATTTGAGGGACTCCTTTGCACCACTCATGGGGAAAGTTATAGGACAGGCATGTTGCTTTGCTTTATGTACCAGTTGCCCAAAAAAAACAAAAAAACAGAGAGAAATAGAATTTTCTGACTCCTTCCCCCCCCTCAGCAGACACATATCACATTGGGAAAGCACTGCAAAAATATGTGCCAAATAAACTAATGTCTCCTGAAGGAAAAACAACTACACGTTTGTGGCTTGAATTCCCTAAGTCAATCTCTGCAGAACGTTATCCACACTTCCAGGAAACAAGGGTTAAACAAGGGTTTGATCAAGTTTAAGTCCCCCATTAGCAAGGCCCCTCTGGTCAGTTCCTTTTATTGCTGTTTCCTATAATTTCCCCTTTTGGGTGTAGATGCAGTGGCTGAAGCCTGAGGTTTTTGCCCCTCCTCACAGTTCATTCACCTGTGTACTTCATCATCATAATCATCATCACCACTATAATGCCTTAGCATGGAAGTTACACAGACACAAGACAGCAGACACATGGACAGTGTTACCTGCAAGGTGGCCCTGTGAAAAAACAAGTGTAATGGAGGAGCAACATAAAATGACACAGGACTTAACAATGGCAAAAATAGAAGTGACAAAGAGAAACACACAATGAGACAAACTAAGAAATTAGGACTCAAGGTGATCAAGAGGAGATATGATGATGTCTACACATTTAAACCTCATTCTTGTTGCTGGTGGGTGAAAACCTTTTTTTTTTTGGGTGGAAAAAGGGGCATTTTTTAAAATTTGGCGCATCGACTGATGAGGGTGTTCCCTGGCATCAGTGTGGGGGGAAAAAAATCAATTATTCATTAATTCTTGTTTGAGAAGTTTTCACCGGACAGCAATGACAGCAATATTTGTATAAAAGGCACAGCAGGGTAGGTGGAATATCGCAGCAATAGCACAGTATCACTGTTGTTACTGTTTCCTATTGTTACACTACTCCACCTACCTTAACTGTGAGCCTTTGGGTGTAGCAATTCCATATCCTTTGGAGTCCAGGTTCCCCCCGACTTTCATGGTGTCACAAGGCTTGCGCTGCTCCGTGTACTCGTTCATGGTGGACTCCAGGAGGAAGGCGTACTTCCCCTTGGACTTGCGCACCCTCGCCACGCCTTCCGCAGTGGTTTTGGTGAAGACGGTCGGCTCGGCCGACTTCATATATGACCACATCTTCTCATATACAGCTATTTTGGACCTCTGGGTAGAAGAGCGGCGGGAAAACATAGCAAAAATGAATCCATGTAGACGACAATTGATCATTTTATTATAAAGCGAGTTTTGTTCTCTTGCCTGATGTTTTTGGAAAGGAACAATTTGATTTCATAACAGAAGATTGAAAGATACAATTTTAAACACAATAGTGCTTCATCTAAGGAGCCTTTCTTTCTAGAACATTCTTGAACTTGTCAGTAAATGTATTCAAACTTAGTGATACATTGGACTCATAGACATGCATCACGATTATTGCTGGTCATAGCTGCCAACATAAAAGAAAAAAAGCACTGGCCTGTTTGTTTTTTTTTGGCAAGATTAAAGCATGATTAATTCCATTTGAACTTAAGCATTAGGAAGTACAATCACTGAGAGGTGTTTTTAATCATTTAGTTACCCTTTAGCTTCATGAGAGGGTCTATCTAATAAAAACATCTCAGCAAGATCCGGTACATTTCTACTTTTACTTTTTTTTAAGAAACAGAACTGAACATTATTATTTTCATAAAGGCCACATTTTTGCGGTAACTTTTCTGTTGGCTCATATTTGCATGTTTACCTAATGTGTGTCCAAGGGCATGTACAGGTATATGTTGCGTGTGTTCATTCATGTGTTACCACAGTTGTGCTCACATCCTCCATCATGGAGCTCCAATACACTGATCACAACACATTAGTTGATTACACTGAACTTCATGGATGCTTTTGTCAGAGCTTCCCGACTCCTGGGACTTGACATCAACATAAAAAAAACATAGATCTCTCACAACCAGCTCCTAACACACCCCTCCAGTCCTTCACGAGCTACGTGGACAACAACCCACAAGAATATGTGGATCTTTTTGCCTACTCTGGCAGTCTTCTCTTCACAAGTGCTGTCATTGATGCAGAAATCACATAGCATGTTTGATTCCAGTGCACCTTTTACGAGGTTCAGGAAGCATTTTTGAGAATCATGACATCCAAATCAAGACCAAACCTATGGGATATCAAGGGGTAGTTCTGCCCATTCGGCTGTATGGGGCTGAGAGCTGGAACACTTATATCAGACACCTAAAAAGCCTTGGAGCAGTAGCACTCGCAATGATTTTGCAAGATCCTACAGATAAAATGGGAAGATAGGTGCACCAACATCAGTCTTTTGAAGGAAACCAACATTGGCAGCATGACCACAACAGTCAATCGACACCGGCTACGATGGACAGGCCCAATAACCGCCTTCAAAATCACGTACATATGTTGCCATTGCAACAGAGACTGCATCAAGGATCGGCCTTTTCAGTTACCATGAGACCCACAGATGACCAGACCCACCAACAGGAGGACAGTCATTCTTGCTTCGAGTGATCACCAGTGATGATGACCACAATTGTGTGTACAGACCACCTGCATACTCATGGATACAGCAAGCACGGGAGTCATGTTGCACAAGTCACTTATCTTCCCCTGATAGTGTTATTCTCGACGAGACTCCTCTGGTGACCCTGCATTCAATGAAGTGTGTGTTTGTCTGCAGCTTGTGCATGACGGTCACCTATCCCATAATAATGTCCCTCACATCCAAGAGCACCAGCAGACCGCTCGCTCCTCTCACCTTCCTTTCTCTCATTTTCATTTTTGTCTGCCCTCCAAAGTCCATCATAGACTCAACCTTCACGCTAACAACTCTTTAACACCCACACGTCTTCTGCCATCCTCATCTTCAAGCTGAGTCAATACGTTTTTATTATATCAAACAGCTTTTTTCCAAGGTACAGTATATACAGTGTATATATATTTCCAGTATGTTTATTATGTCAAAATGATTAAAGAGTATCCAAAAGTAGCCACAAATTTGATACAGTGTTCTAATTGGATCTTATTACAGATGTACAAGTGATTATAATGTTTTGGCCTGTCTGTGTGTATGTGAGGATGATGCGGCAATGATGACCGTGCAAATATACTGCAGCTTGGAGGGGGAAGATGTGCGACAATATGATGCGACTCTTTCCAGATTCTTGAACAATGAGTGAGGCGGTGAAGGAGGAAATGGAAATGGATGCTGGAATTCACCTTCACTTTGAAAAACACATTTAATTATCCACCGACACACAAATGTGCTCAGAGGAGGGGATCGGGCTCACGCACATACACTCACATGCATCCATAGGTCTATGAATATGCTTATGGGTGCTCATTCATACTCACACATGTAGTCACACAAACCGACACAGATAATTAATGGTGGTGGTGAATCCCCCTCAGCTGTGTGGGAGTAAATTGCTTTTTCACCCTCCACAGATTTCAGCCTGCTCGTTATGTTGATGATGCCAGAGCTGTTCACACAAGCACAAACTGTCTGCCACCCAACACCCGCACTACAGCTCATATCTTTCAAATCTGTTATTTGGTGTATGAACACACACAATGAGCACAAGACTCTTTGGAATACTCCTGCAGAGCATGACTACATGTGACAGAGCACATTTAGTGTTTCCCCTCGAGACTCTACAATTGTTAGCCTTACCAGTAAGCGGTGAATGAGTGAAACTAATCTTGCGCTTTTCTCAGCCACTTCATGCCTCTATAGAGAGTATACTCTCGACCATGACTTGTCCCCTCTCATCAATACTCCACTTAGTAAACTTCTTAGTGTTCTTGATCACATTTGTATGACGGAGCCTTTCGCAACTTCATGTTAAAAGTTGTCTCAGCTGTCTCACCACATTGATATTTCCTGTTCCCTTTCTCATGTCTACAGGTTAGGTGGCCATTTACACTAACTAAAAATGGATAAAATGTGGTTGTTTTGGTCACTCGTTTATCTGACGAGGTTTTTAGAGAGAAGTGTTTTTGAAATAGGATCTCAAACTGGAAGTCTTTGAAATGAGGACGTGCGCCGGATCCTCAAGATATAGAGCTTGGCATTTAGTTTTCAGGTTGAATCATGCTGCTGTAATTGTTGGAGAAATCAGTCATCATAGTTTCTTCTTGTTCCTTCCTCCTGGGTGCGCCAGATTGAGAAAATAAAAGGCTTTTCATTTTCCCGGGAGTGCTCATGGTACTTTCTTGCAGTTCCCTCCGCAATTTGAGGCATACATGGTTTTATAGATAAGACCAGTAGTAAATCAGGTCACAGTAGTTTGTCGATCCCCAGAAAGAAGCAAACGGTTCCATTAACACTTGAGCAACCATTTAAATACTGTCACTCTAACCTAGGAACACTAATGTCATTTCTACAAAGATGTATTTTTTTTCCACGGGAAGTTCTGGAAAAGGCCATACATTTTTTATTCGCCACCCACCTGAAGTGGAATAAATCAGTTTACACACTCATTTGTCGTCGTCCTGCCGACAGTTGAAGCTGAATTCTTCTGCTTAACTTTGTGTATGACACTGCGAAGTCTGAAACCTGCTTTCTTTACCATGGCTACTGCTGCTGCTTTCTCCAATAATGCTGTTGAATAGTGTGTTTTCAATCAAGTCTTGCTTCACGTCATCACGTAGCCTAGTTTTCCATTTCTTAAGGCCTCTTTGCCCGCATTGCATCACGTGACCGACGCATAGGGCCGCGGTACTTGAGGAGCACATGGCACAAATTGCCACCGCCGCGGAGGTTATCTCCCGTGATTGGTCTGTTTTAGGGACACTGGCTGTGATGACGTGCTCAGCGTTCCCCTTGGTTGCATCACCTAAGCCGCCGCCTTCTTGATCGATTTTGCAATGTAGTTAAACGCATCATCTGGTCATTTTGGTCCATTTGTTCAAGCAACCACTGTTCCACGGTCGCCATTGTTGTTGCTTTGTTCGTTGTAAAAACAGAATTGGGCATAAAATGCAGAGAAAACTCCACCCTGTGGTGTCCTTGCCAATACCAGCCGTGGCAACACCCCCGACTTGGAGGAGAACTGCAGCACATTTTCAAAACAGCGCGCGTGGATTGCGCTAGATTATAAAGGCAAAGAGCGCGCAGGATAGCTGCAGTGACGTACGTCAGCGCGGTCGCTGCCCGCGCGAGTATAAAGAAGCCTTTATACTTTTGTTTGGAGTACTGTAGTATGTAGTTAGCCAGGCTGCCATTTGTGGACTGGTCTAAATATCATGGTAAGAAAACAAAGACTCAATTTGATAGATTATGGCAGAGAGAAGAATTGATGCCACAGTGTTGCTTATTTGTTGATGAATACGTTGGACACAAGATAACCCATTTGTTGTCTCTAAAATAGCATATCAAATTGGGTGTTGTAATGCAAATGATCAAGGGCATTAAGGCCGTACCCTGAAGAACTCCTTGGTAGAACCTGAATCCAGTGTCCCATAGGCTATCTCTGTCTGTTTGGCCAAGTCTTCTGCACTCTCAATGGGGGAAACCATCCTCTCCACAGTCAGGAAGGCAGCGAGGTTGGCTGTGTAAGATGAGATGATGATCAGGGTAAAGAACCACCACACACCTCCCACAATACGTCCAGACAGAGACCTGGAGAGAAGACAGATGGAGGCGGAGGAGGGAGCGAAAGAAAAGGAGCGTGGCGCAAAGGAAATGAGTGGGAAGGGTGAGGAAGAAGAGGACGGGAGCAAGAGAAGGAAGAGATCAAGAACGGGATTTGAGATGGATGTTTGCAGGCAGATGGACCACAGAAGTGTATAGGTTAAGGGGATAAAAAAAATACATGAAAACAAGAGCGATGGGGATAAGCAGAGGAAAATAACAGACAGGCTTACTTATTATTTTATTTTTTAAAAACATTTTCACCAATATTGCATACATGACTGATGGCACACCAATATTACCAAGTAAACCTCCAGAACCAGTTCCGTATGCACAATAACAAAGACTGATTGTAATCTCAGCTCCCTTCTAACCCACACACCCCCTCTTTTCTCTTCCTCTGTTTACTCTCTATCTCGAACTGAGAGCAAGCACATCAACGTAAGTGGCAATTCTCTGTTTGCATGAAATTGTTTTTACGGCGTAAGTGGAGAGAAGGAGACGTGAACACTGAACAAACAAAAGTTCTTTTAATTTAAAGGCCTTGGAATTGTGCGCATAAAACCTCTCTGTAAAACATGCACCCTTTACAAGCAGTCTTTTCTCTGTGCATTTGTCTCCATGGAAGGACAAAACAAGGAAACAGGCACCAAAATGATTCAATTAATGTCATCATTTATTTGAAAGTTTAGCCTCTTTTAAAGTTTCCTCCCAAAAACTTTGAGAGGTTCAAGTTCAAATTGAATCCGTTGGGTAAATTTGTTGTTTCTATTTCACCCACGTATTTAGTAAGTATGGTAATATCTGTTTGAAAATATATATTTTTTTTAATGGTGGGAGAAATATAGGTATATAAATAGCAGAGTTTCCAACCCCTATCATCACCGCTCAGAACATTCTTAATATTTTGTCAGGAACATTTTGATTAACTCAGGAACGCTTTCTCGAAACAAACCTACCGTATTTTCACGACCATAAGGCGCACCGTATTAAAAAGCGCAGTCTCAGTTACGGGGTTTATTTCTGTATTTAACACATACATAAGGCATGGTAAAACATATGCTATCTTGAAACATACGGTAGCATGCATGCACGCTAAAACAATGTTTTTAAAAAGGCAGCAGGAGCAAAACTGAGTTCAGTTGTACTTTATTGAAGAATTTAACAATGTACTCGTTATTTTTTTTATCAATCCTCATCCACAAATCCATCAAAGTCCTCATGTTCTGTATCCGAAATGAACAGCTAGGCAAGTTCTCCATCAAACACGGCAGGTTCCCTCTCGTACTCGTCCGGAGTCAGTCTCGTTGCCGTGCGGCTCCTCAGAAATGATGCCGGCTTTTACGAAAGCTCGAACAACAGTGCAAGCAGACACGTTAGCCCAAGCATCCACAATCCATTCACAAATTGTGGCGTAACTCGCCCGGCGCTGCATCCTAGTCTTAGTAAAGCTGTGTTCGCCATTTGTCATCCATGGCTCCCACGCCGCTCGCAACTTCACTTTGAACGCCCTGTTTACACGGATGTCCAGCAGTTCTTCAAGCCTCCCGAAATGATGGCAAGATCCGAGTTATTGCACTCAGTCGAATGGTGACCGTAGAGACGCTTCTCCCGGCTGTTCTTTGCTCATTAATCCATTGCTCGAGTTGGTCTTCCAACTCGGGCCACCTCGCCTTGTTTTCGTGTTTTGTTTTTCTTTTTTATCTGCGGAAACTCAGCTTCGTCTTCTTGACTTGGCGAAGCTCGTTTTCCTGCTTCTTCCAACTCGAGGCCACCTCGCCTTGTTTCCGCGTTTTGTTTTTCATTTTTTTCCGCGGAAACTCAGCTTCGTCTTCTTGACTTGGCGAAGCTCGTTTTCCTGCTTCCTCCACTTGCGAACCATGGATTCGTGGATCTTGAATCCTCTCGTACTCGCAGCTGCGGCTGCTCAATTCCCATGTTCCTCCGCGTAACTACGAGCTTGCAGTTTAAACTGTGCTTCGTAAGCGTGTCTCTTCGTAGGTGCCATTTTCGGGGGTCCTTAGCCAAACCGATGCACATACCATTACTATATACCTACTGGGCGTGTGTCTTTAGCCTCCTCTGTCACTCGCACCCATCCCCCTTTACGTCCGCATGCTGTCCTCAGTCACGTCCGCCTTATAAGCAACGTGCAGGAAATGCTACCAGTCAGTCAAGCGGAGCGCTCAATAAAGTCAAACAACATTTACAGATTTTGGAACGCATTATAAGGCGCCCTATGGTCGTGAAAATACGGTAATATTTTCAATATGAAGAATTAAATGAACTTTAAATTATATATGTATGATGACCTAAATTCGAACACAATTTTGACAATGGCCCCAAGTAGTGCTGTGCGATATGTATAAAAATTTTATATGGATGGCTTTCACATATGGCGGGTTGGTATGGACTTGAAATTAAATCTCAAATTTTGCTCACAAAAAAAAAAAAGATTTCTGATTTTAATAATGTTTCCCCTTCACTTAATAAAAAATGACAATCACAGCAAATTTAGCTTAACTTGCATTTCCACATAAATAATATTTTTTTTTTTCTTTACAGAAAATGTGAAATAAGTGCTTCCTTGTATAAAATGAAGACATTTTATTTTATATATATTGTCAAAAACATCATTGACATTTAAAAAATAAAAAAACCTAAAAAAAAAAAATATAATAATAAAAAAAACAGAATCTGCAAACTGCATGGCCAGGTTGGTCCATTTATTTTTGTCTAAGAATACCACCACACATCCTCCAGCTCTCTCTCAGTCTTTTCTCATGTAGAGTTGCACAGGTGAGGCAAGGCGACCGCAGCAACATATTTTGCGACTTGGATGCACGATCCCGCCCCTCGATTGATTGGGTGGGGTCCTCAGCCTCTGCGGTGTAGGCACAGCAATTACAGGACACTTCTGTCAGTCTTTGTGCATGCAAAACGGTGTCAATTCACTTGCATGTGTCTGCAGGCACACACCCCTTGGACTCTTTCTCTGGGTGTGGGCCACTCCCTAATTGCGACAAATAACTCACGAATATGCGAATTGCTTTGGTATCCCCTCACTCAGACTCTTGTCCTATAGACTTTTATAATTTACATCGTCAATCCCACCACACTTCAGTTGTACAGCCGGGTTCACGACCCTTGTCCTGCATGCTTCTTCTCTTGTCCTTGTCCTGTTCTATCTTGTCCTGTCCTTCCCTTACAGCGTATAGCACTACAGCCGCATACAACACTCATATCTAATGTTTCATTATTGTAGATATGTAATGATTTACTTTCCTCATCCTGTTTAGAATGAGTGCTTTGTCTTTTGTCTTTGTTTCTCTCTCCCCTCTAGAAACTTTGTTCTGTTCGACTGATCGACTCTGATTCTCAATAAACATCAATTATAACACTAAGAAACCACAGCGGAAGCTTAAAAACTCCACTGTAACACAGTAAAACTGTTCCTGCATAAAAGGGATACAGATCCTCCATTCTGCTTGAGCTAACAGCAGAACAGGACAAAAAAAAAAAAAGATGAAACTTGCTTTTGTAACACAAATAGTCGCTAGAGCAGTTGGAAAAGTTGCTAAGGTCAACCAAATTACTAAATTGGCAAGACTGACTGCAATTGTGAAAAGCAAAAGCATCCTTAAGTGAAAGAGCCATACTGTCACGGTCAACATGCGAATGAAGCTTCATGAATGAATCTGTGATTTTGTCAGAGTTATGTAAAAGGCCTGACAGCCTCTGAAGATGACTCAGCCACCACAGACCTGCAGAAATATCTTTACTTGCCAAGTCCTCTAGAGACCAGAAAACGTTTGACTCCAAAAATCATCTCAATGGGTCACCACTTCAATCTGAAATGGATAATTAAAATTTACAATCTGAATTTTTCAAATGCTTTTCTATCGTGGGAGGTGTAAAAAAAAAGAAGAAAAAAGTCCTTTAGGAAAATGTATGAATGACTTGTCTAGCAACATATGCGTTGCTTTTGGCTTCTTTGTGTGTGTTGCCAGAGAGGAGGAGAACATGGAAAAAAGAGGTGGTTATTAAACAGCATTTGGCCTCGCACCAGAGATGATGTTTACCTCCTGGAGGTCGATGGACTGTGCTTCATTCAGATAAAGCTGTGACGAAGTATACACTTGCATGCATGTGACGAAGTGTGTGTGTGTGTGTTGCTGGGAGAGTGCAGTAAGTGATGTCCTTGATTCCTCATGTGACACGAGTTTGAACACATTTATCGGACGGAATGAATGTGCGTGTTGGTATGCAACAGGCAAGTCATTCTATGGCGCGTCATGTATCATCCATGATAGCCAACAGATGGCTTTTCCAAATCGTGTGTGTAAAAGATTAATGGCACACTGTTTCTTTTTTTCAGTCTGACACGCATACTGTATTTTCCTGTATGACCCTTTTCAAGGGAACGTTGTTTCTTTGGATGAAACGCAACAGTATTTTTACTCACTGTGCAGAACTAAACAATTTAAATGTATGGATTGGATGCATGGCCATGTCTTCCATTTTGTCTTTTTCCATATTGCGTTCCAACAGCCAACAGAGATGTATTACTTTCTGTATGTAATGTACAGTATTTTTCAAGATTGTGCTCTTTAGCTCCACCGATACGACAAAGACTTTGAAAACAATTCTGGTGATGCTGTGGCTATGTCATTCACACTGTATAATGACTGGACTGCACAGAAGCAATAAGTGAAAAAAGATAAATGGAGATAAGACATAAAGACACATTCAACCACCCAAACACATTCAAAAATGACCTATTGGATCAGCATGGCCTCCAAGCTCACCCAATAGAAAGGGGTTTCTTAGACATTGGTAGAAATAAAAAGCAAAATAATTTCTACAGCATGCACAGATTGCAAACTGGTGTCAAATGTTTCAATATTTTTGTTGTACTCGCATTTCAGTGTACTTGAAGAAGTATTCATTTTGGACTTGTAAGACTTGAGGGCACCACTGGGAGAGAGCCATGTACTAGCTTGACTTAGCAAGGCAGTTAGATATAGTCATGAAGCCAAGCAGAAGCTTCAAGCTAATAGTTGTTAAAAGCAATCGTAATGGTGAATAAAGGTGCAGAATCATCCATCCATTTTTTGAGCCGCTTCTCCTCACTAGGGTCGCGGGCGTGCTGGAGCCTATCCCAGCTGTCATCGGGCAGGAGGCGGGGTACACCCTGAACTGGTTGCCAGCCAATCGCAGGGCACATAGAAACAAACAACCATTCGCACTCACAGTCATGCCTACGGGCAATTTAGAGTCTCCAATGAATGCATGTTTTTGGGATGTGGGAGGAAACCGGAGTGCCCGGAGAAAACCCACGCAGGCACGGGGAGAACATGCAAACTCCACACAGGCGGGGCCGGGGATTGAACCCGGGTCCTCAGAACTGTGAGGCTGACGCTCTAACCAGTCGGCCAGGTGCAGAATCAATATCACTGAATATGATATGACGAGATGACGGTGTACTTTCTGGCACATTTTTGTACTGGCCTCTCCCGACTTCCTCCTGGTGTATTTCTCCCAGCTCTTTGGGGTTTCCACTTGTTTGGAAAGGTGAATAGCTGGTAGACATCTCTATCTTTTCAGACAATGATATTGTTTGAGCAAAAATTCATAGCATTAAGTTTTTTTTTGTGGCATTTATAAACAGTGTTAACCCTCAAAAAGATCAGGCTCACCGCACACCGAGTGACGTGACCCAATGCGACTAAAACTGGACAATTACAAACAAATTACAGTCGGTGATTCTGCCTCGCACACTTGCCGATTGACCTTCGCACACGAAGTTGCAGAAGCGGAAAAACTGCAACCCTTGGTTTTCTTATCGGGAAACTTTTTATGGTGCCACATATACTAAATTGCCAAAAGTATTCACTCACCTGCCTTGACTCACATATGATTTTCAATGATATCCCATTCTGAATCCATATGGTTTAATATGATGTCGGTCTACACTTTGCAGCTATAACAGCTTCAACTCTTATGGGAATGCTTTCAACAAGGTTTAGGTTTTTTTCCTCTGAATGCATTGCCGAGATATCGGATCAGGACTCTGTATTGGCAGACACTCAAAATCAAGTGACTGACATTGAGTGCAAAAAAATGTGATCAGGACATCCCTACTTTTTAGCCACACGTACGTATTGTATGTTTTCGTGAATCCCTGCTGAATCTAGCTTGTTAACTGAAAACATTTTTGTTGTGAAAGATCATGTGATACAACATGGCATTCTTGTGCGACCTTGCAACACAATGCTATTCAAATTTTGAATCGTAGTAAAGCAGCCACTCATGAAAATTACTTGAAGAACCCGCACACCGTGCATCAGCTTAGTCACATTTGTTCCTGTCACTCAGTGTGTCGTGGACCTTAAGGTGGATCTTGCCTTAGTAGCATTTTTTATCAGAATGGAACAATATTTCTCCATTAATAGAGCAAAGAACCCCACAAAATGTTTTTCTTTTTTAAATGAACATATTTGTATCATTTTCCTCAACAACAGGTTATGCTAGCTCCTTGCCAACCTTTCACAATGTGGTCTGCTCGTCTACTTCTTGCACCCTTATCAACATGACAGAAAGGACATTCATCCAATTACCAAATTTATTTAGGAAATAAACCTTCTGCTGTGTTATGGTCACTAAATTCTTCACAATACAAACTAAAGCTTCAGACCATCTCACAAATGATAGCTCTCTTACCAACCAGATGGTGAAGTTAAGACAGATGGATACAGTTAGAAATGGGTTGCAGTTAACTGTGTGATGGCTATTTAGAGGACCTCCCCAAAACGATTAATAGTGAATTGCAGTGACATAGAGTCTGTACAAGTGGATTTTAATTTGTGACCTTGTGAGTTGGTAAGCTTCAGTGCACCACTGTAGTTGGTTCATCATTCCATTAGATGGATCTGTTACAATCATTAAGTATTCAGGCCACCCGGGGCCATTTACTCAATACGTTACACACACACGCACATGCACACACACACACACGCACACGCACACGCACACACACACTGAACTGTGGATGTACCCACAGCCGGCAGCGAGCACAGACAAGAGCTATAATTTCAGATGTTTATTGACAAAGACATCCAATTCCTCTGTGATGTGTTCTGCAGATCAGTTTACTTCACTCTGCTGCACTCTTTTTCAACCCTCCTCCTCATCAGCATCCCTTTCCTGCCATTTATGCTACGAATTTCAGTCACATCACCCAACTGTCCATCATCGTTTTCCCTTTCTCTGCACCTTTTCTGTAGTGACCTTGCCAATCAGTGACATTAAACCCTAAAGTCTGAACCTAAAGATGACAGGGGCGTGGTGTAAATGTCTTCTCAAGGTCACTCTGACAATGTGGATTATTGTGTGTTAATGCTTTCAAGTGTCCTGCCACTCACCACTGTGTATGTAAACACAAGGGTGCAGGGGCATGCAGACATGCCACCACACAGACAGTCCCTGTCATGGAAAGTTTATTAATTAAATCGAGGATTAGACAGTGAGGATCAGCATGAGCGGCCTTGAAAAGATCCGAAGAAGGACGATAAGGAAATCCTATGGAGAGATTGGATGGGATGGAATGTAAAATTGGAAAGGAGAGATCATTCCTGAAGATAGATAAATATATACAGTGGAGGCTATAGAGTGAGAGTAAAAGACCTGAATAGAAGTGAGTGTAACACTCAGACTGCAGAGATGACTGCAGTAGCAGGGAGCGAGGGACACATGCCGCATACCAATCATGGCAACTCAATACACAACACACACTGACTCTCGCTCACACTAATGCACGCACACACCTGCGCACACACACGTATTCAAACAGTAAGTGTCATAAGATGTTTCCCGAAAGATGCTCATGAAGGTTACAAGAAAGAAAAAGTGCTGTATTTGAGAATACACAACAAAAGGTGAGCAAACAGGTCACAAGGCATTTTATTAAACAAGAATTAACGCTAAGATGTTTGCATTCAAGCAATGAAAACGTTTTCCTTGGGAGGTCTTTTACCTTTATTTCTAGCTCCACCATAAGCGTCAGCCTCAATATGCTGATCTCCAATGACATGCCAAATTAGTGTTGCATGGGGATGGAGAGGATAAAACCTTGGAAATTATGAGCGGCAAACATTTATGGCAGGTTCCAAACTTGGAAAAAGTTCTCATGTGCTCCCTCTGACCCTTGTTTACATCAGCTTGACAGTGGATCCAGTGTGGTGGTGGGGATATACTCTAGGTTGCTATCCTGCAATGGATGCACCTGCCCTATACAGCAAAGATGTCATGTGTTAGGTCATGTTTTGTTTTTCTTTGTGTGTATATTCACAGCATTATACAAATACTGTTCAACAGGTTTCAATATTTTATGCAGGGGTCGAGACATAGGTGTTGGATTTATCTGTTCTAAACAATAAGACACAACACAAAACATTGGACCAACACCTGTCACGTCCCCGACCACATCCGATCACGTCCTTGGTCCAGGCGCCCTTCCATCGGATGATGCTGAGTCATCTTTTTGAAGGCGAGACATCTAAAATCGTCCATAATACTAATGCAAGCTAAGCAAATAAATGATAACTTCTAAAATATATTTAACAATAGGTTTGGACAGTATCACATGTATCTGTTCAAATTTGTATTGAATTTATGACTGGGCTACTTTTGACTTTTTAATTTACAAGTATTCTCATTTTCATTTTAATGAGCCTTCATGATCTCAGAAAATTAATTAGGTTTTTACCAAAATCTATGGCAGACAATTGGCATCCATCTCCGGGTAATAAATGTGGACACTAAATAATTGGCTGGATTTCAAAATGATTGTGGTGGTGTATATACCCAAAATCAAACAAACACAAATGCCATTTTACAAATATCTTAGCACCTTGCAGTAAGTCCATCCATCCATCCATTTTCTGTACCGCTTTATCCTCACAAGGGTTGCGGTCGTGCTGGAGCCCATCCCCGCCTATCCCGGCGAGAGGCGGGGTACACCCTGCACTGGTCGCCAGCCAATCGCAGGGCACATATAAACAAACAACCATTCGCGCACACATTCACACTTACGGGCAATTTAGAGTCTTCAATCAACCTACCATGCATGTTTTTGGGACGTGGGAGGAAACCGGAGTGCCCTGAGAAAACCCACGCAGACACAGGGAGAACATGCAAACTCCACACAGGCGGGGCCGGGATTTGAACCCCAGTCGGTCACCGTGCCGCCAAGCAGTAAGTCAGGCCTCATAAATCTTAGTGTACCGTACATGCATATGCCTGCACTTAACAGACATAAGGGCGTGACAATCGTGTATATAGTCTCGCAGTTGAGGCAGAACAAAAGAGTAAAGTTACTCAAGGTGAAGTCAGTAAATTGTTAATATTAGACAGTCTGTCAGGAAGTTCATGACAAACAGTCCAGCACCCTTTAGTTTTTGCACTGCTCCTGTCGCTTAGCAACGATGGAAGCTAGTGGGCAGTCGTGACTTATGTTGTTTGAAACGTTGCAAGTAATGTTTTCCAAGGTCAGATGTTTATTAAACTTACTTTTGGATTTCATAAAAAACAAAAAAACAAAACTGAATCTAGTTGTTCTAATCTCAATAGGCATACAATGATCTCAACCCAGATCCAGGCCCATTAGATTATTTTGATGAAGTCTTAAAATTAACTAGTGGAACTTTTGGGGATTTACAGTAGTTTTACTTTCACCTGCACAGCTTTCTGGCAGAAGTTTGAATCATTAGAGTACACACAGACTAATTACATGCATTGTAACACCTCCCACATGACAAAACTTAGCCAGTCAATTATTACTCAAAGCAGCTTTGCGAGTGGAGAGAGTGGGTGCGTGTGAGGCAGGCAAGCGGTGAGGAGACAGAGTAGGGAAAAAGTTCAGGGTAAACAGTCCTTTTTTTAACAGTTGAAGAGCAGATGAAAACTTTTAAAGCTTTAATATTAGTTTAGATTCGTTATATCCTAATTATAACTATAGAATACTACAGAAGTATTAGTAGTAATTGGTGATGACATATAGATGCTGATACATCTTCTTACACCATGATGTTCCAGAACTCATCTTAAAACAATTTCCCGAATTAAACCTCTTTAACTTTTAATTGAATATTCCTTTTAGGGTTGGGCATTATAACCTTTTTTCCCCTCACAAGAATCCCATTACTAATTTTGATCGTTGCTCTCTTCGCTTCTAGGAAAAGCAAATGACGTTACATTATTCAAAATAAGTTTTGCTCTTTGGTTGTTCCCTCCTTCTGGGATTTGCTGTATTTCTCCTGATACCAAACAAGCTTTGAAAGTTGTTTTTTTTTACCACAATTTTTCCCCCCAAGCATTAACTTGCATCCACTCCCAAAGAAATAACAGAAATAAATATTTTTTCTTTCCAGATAATGTAACAGTACGGATAAGTTCATCCTCATGAGAAAAATGACAACATGTAAACACACAAAACCTTGTCAAATTAACATTTTAAATGTTCAACATTTTGCACTGGTTGTGTAGTGGTAGACGCTCATGCCTTTTATGCAGACAGCGTCGGTTTGATTCCCGACCAGTGCCACAATCCAGAGTCACTGCTAGTCCCAAACCTGGATAAAAATGAGTTTGTTGGGTCAGGAGAGGCATGCGGCACTACAAACTGTGCCCCCCCCAAAAAATCATGCGATGCCCCTAATGGGACAAACCGAAAGCCACAACAGCAACAACACCACCATTGCAAACTGCATGGATTGAAGAGTAACACCAGACAACCTTCAGCTCCCTCAAGGTATTTTCTTATGAGGAGTTGGACAGGTGACCTTGGAAAAATACTTGTGGCTTCGTAGCACATATCTCAGGTCAAATGTTCCTAACATGTTTATACAGTAAATCGCTGCTTTTGCAACAAGGGGCTTCTTTCTTGTCATATGGAACGCTATGTGAAAATAATTCTGTATGTTACCTGTTTTGCAAAATTTTTGCGCTTCTAAGCATGAATTAAAGTGGCCAGTCTTTTTTTTTTTTTTTTTTTTTTTAATTGTCACTATCGGGCTTAGAGAAGTTGCTAACTATGATGTCAAGGTCTCTAAATCGGCAACAATGACTGTGCTTTTGTAAACTAGCTCCCCTCTGTTTGCAGCCATCTTGTCCGTGCACGCAGTGCAAGTGCAGCGCTTTGAACTACAGATGCCACAAAAAAAATTTAAAAATCCTGCCAAATAAACTCGAACTAATCGATGAAATCGATTAATTGCCCAGCTCTAGTCCTGCGGCTACACACAAAGATAATTTCAGTTGTATTTTCTTATTCTTTAAAACAATATATCTCAGGTATAGAAAATAAAAAAGTAGATATGCAACATTTTTCTCTTTGTAAGATTATAAAAATATTATAAAATATATGACCGCAGTAATCCTGGTCATTATTGCAGTTGTGCTGTATTGGATGTGACAAGGCCAGGCGATTTCAATGATGAACACCAACGTCATGTTAAGTATCCCATTATCGCAAGGACAGCTGCACACACAGACACGCACACTCGGGCTAAGGGACTGGAGAGGTTTTGTGTTAAAGTTTGTGTGGATTGTTGTGCAATTGCACAAAAGCAATTCTGTGTGTGTGCGTGTTTGCAGCTTGTGTGTGAAGTGTTCTCTGTGTTGTCAGTTGCACTTCACGTTTGAGTATGTGAATGCAGATGTATGCAGATGGCATGAGTGTTTTTTAGCATTGTGGTTAGAATTGGCCTGTCATTTGCATAAAGTGGGATGGAGGGGAGAAGACAGCTGTTGGTGAGCGAGGGATGAGAGACCAAGAACAAAATTGAGGATGAGAGCATAAGAGAAGGCTGGAAGGGTCGTAGCGGAGCCAACTTTTGGTCATTACCCCAAATGTGAAAAGTTGCTCTGGCTGTTAAACCAGGTGTGAAAGCACAGAAGAGAAGAAAGAAAAAGTCCTAAAGGTGAAAACGTTTTCAAAGCCAGAAGGCCTTTCAAGAGTAGTTTGTTTTTTAGCGTTTGTTTTAGTGTGGCCCTAAGTGTTGAGTGAAGAAGGGCTTTTTTTGTCTTCAGGCAAAAAAAAAAACAATTATGTTCATCTTTATGGGTTTTCTCTGCAGTGGTAGTGTAGTGGTACATGCTGATGCATTTTGTGCAGCTTGCATGTTCTATTCCTGGTCACTGCCCAAATACCCAACCACTGCTGGTCCCATGTCCGGATGAAAACATGGGTTGGGTTATGTCAGCAAGGGGTCCGGCGTAAAAACCGTGCCAGTGAACCCACTGCGACATTAAACATTACGTAAACATGATTTTGGAGCTGTTAGTTAAAATTACCGCTATTTGTTGCAAAATAAGTTTTATAAACTCACCAAAATGAATCCCAATGAAGAATTAGCAGACATTTAACCTGTCACTGTCTCTTATTCTTTTCTATCATTTGATCTGTCGTCAAGTGCTCCCCGCTGCGCCGTCTTTCCTCAGATTTGCTCTCGAAAGGTCTCCAGGATGACGTCCATGAATATTTCAATAAACTGCATTCTGAGGTTATCAATAATAGAATGCTATATTCATATAAATATTCTAAAAATACAGCTGGACTCTGCCTCTTCAGTAGTTCTTTAAACATTTATGGACACCGAGCAAACTGTGAAATCTCCCACCAATGCTCACACATATAGACAAGGACGAGGGACTGTGTGCCCATGTTTACTTTTAGACTTCCATATTTCACTTTTATGGTGTGTGTTTATTTACACATATTCACACAGTGTCACGGAGCAACAGCCCAGGTCAGTGTTAAAGTGAGAAAAGTGCTCGGCATTGTAAACAGTCTTATCACTACATCCGAAACGCACACAAGTGCTCCATAATGTGTGTGTCTAACACCCAAAGAGGCTGGAGCTTTTACGTGGAGCTAGATGCAGCTTTTTTCTAAATTAAACATGTATTTTTAGCAGAGGACGCTGTGGCGGTACCAGGAGGGGTATTCGCCCACATGCGCGAACGCGCACACACTCAGCACCACGCACCACATCTTCTACACTCACCGCGGTGAGATGTCACAGCCTTGTTGCATGAAGGCCCCCAGTGAAAACCAGAGGGAGTTGAAGATGCCAAACTCATTTGGAGGTTGGTCGTTGGGGCCCTGCTCTGTGGTGCCCTCCTCTGGCTCCTCAGCATGCCACTCGTATGGACTGAAGCGACTCACCTGAGACCGCACAAGAAAACGTCTTTAATATCAATAGTGCACAATATAGGGAATCCACAATAACATTCAGTAGAGCGGCGGTTTCTCCAATTACCAGCATGCAGTCCGACGAGAACAAGGCAGTCGACATTAAAATGGACTTTATTGTGAACAGTGTTGGGATTGACATGTTACAAAAGTCACACAGTACACACAGTCAGTACAGTAATGTATTGTGTTTTTCTTCAATGTTGTGCATTATTTATAACATTTCAGTAATAATATACCCATTTCCAGTTAAGCTTGTGATAATGCATTTTACCCTTTACCCGACCAGACGTCCACAATCACATGGTCTCATAATGTCAAAATGTGAACAGCAGGATGAAGAGGACTGTTTAAACAACAATTATAACTGAACCAAGAGATTTATTTGCTGATTCATGGATCAATCACCTGCTGTGAATTTTGCCAGCTACTTGTTATAAAAGAACAAGTTGTGAACTATTGAACAGTTGTATGTGTTTACTCAAAAGTTTAGAGGTCAACTGAGGTTCACCTAAGGTTATAGTGCATTTTAGGGTTATCCTGAAATTTTACCCGAAAGCTGGATATCCCTCACTTTTTGTGAGGAGTGTAAACAAGTAATTCATCTATCCAGAATGGAAATAAGATTGTGCTTGGCATATGTGCCAACCTTCCTAAAGGTTTTGCAGAATTTCTGCAGTTTTTTTGTATAGTCTTCATAACTAAAAACACAAACATCTATCTATACACTCACTCAGTGGCATCCATACAATCCAACACAACTTCCCCATCCCCAAAACTCACCAAAAACAACACCACGCTGACTCCGATGTAAGCAAACACGATGCACATCCAAATTTCATAGGCCAACGGGTCCAGGAAAGAGAAAACACCTGGTTTGGACTTCTGAGGCTTCTTAATCATGATGGAGATTCCCAGAGACATGAAAGGCTTTGAGAAGTCGATCACCTCTTCTCTAACCAGAGTGATGGTAAGTGGGGCCACTGCAATTTCCGCTTTCTGCAAAGAAAAAATGGGACTGGTTTTCTTTTGTATTTTAAGTCAGTTGATTTCCAGACAAGTACTTTTATCTGTCGTCTCCATTTATGCAGAAAGAAGAGTAAAAGGATGATGATCATGGAAAGAGCAAGGACAATTGAATGGGCAAGGCAGGAGAAAATGAGCAGCTGAATCAGTGCATATGTTGAACCAGCAACATGTGCAAAGAGGGAGTGCGTTTACAGTGGATTGAAGATCGATTAGAATAATGTAGTAGTGATGTGTAAACAGTACAGAGCAAGTATGAGCAAGACCACAAGTGTGCCGAAACCATTATGACACACACAGATAAAAAAGTGGATGAGAAGATGAAGTTCTTAAATGTGTGTGCCCTTTGATGCCTCATCTGGTAGTACACTGAGCACTCGGAACAAATCAAACCTGATTAGTCAACGTTTTGTGTCCTCAGTGTTACCTTCCATCAGGAATTTTGCAGGCCAATTATTTCCGCTGTCGCTAAGCAACACTGTTTACTTTCACACTTTCTCAAAGTGATGACTGACATTGTCTTCTCAATGTGAGCTCTCAGAATGTGCATGGTGTCAACAGCATACTTGGTCACTATGCCAAATTATTCAGGAATTAGTGAACCTTCCAGACCAAACTTGGCTGATGGAAACCTGTATGCAAAGGTTCGGATAAGCTTATATACTTTAACGGCGTGTCAGAGCCCCAGGTGGGTTCACAATGGTAGGTAGGATAAGCTACTGTCCAAATGTAACTGCAGTGTCTACTGTGCAGACATTGTGAAGATTATTCAGTTTTATCTATTTTTTTAGCATCTGTGTGTGGTTGTTGTAGCACACTGAATACCATTTTGAATACTTGTGTACAGATTTGCATGAAAACTCCCACGTAATTTCGAACTGAATCATTACCACAGCATACATAAATTATTGTATTGTTGTAGTTACGTATCAAAATAATAGAAAACATTTGCAAATCGTATTGTGTCTGATAAACAAACACTGCACATATTGGCTTTGTTCAGGTGTCATTTAAAGTCATATAGACATAACGCATGTTTTAACATGATTGAGAGACAATGTTTAACTGATCTGACCTTCCGTCCCAGCTGTTAAAATTTCAAACATTCTTGAGAATAGAGTGACATTGTACAAATAAAGTACTGTGAAACATGGTTGCACTATTCGTGAAAAAAAAAAAAATCGGGGTCACCCTAAATCCTATCCAAGGTATCATGTTTTTTTTATTATATGACAATGAAAAATAGAATTATATTTGGTCATGATAGAAAATTGATTTGTAGGATTAAAAATGCTAAGACTTTTACACATTACTGTACTAATATAAATAACATCCATCCAGCCTTACCCCATAAACTAGCTCTCCCACCATCCCATTCCATATCTTTGTCTCTGGATCTCTGGCTCCGTATTTCCCATCAGGCACAATGGAGATCTTGTATTTGATTCCAATGTGTTTGGCGATCTCTGAGGCTAGATCCACACAGTAGCCCTCATACTGGTCATTGCCTTCATATAGCTCCCAGTTCTTCTTCAGCATCACATAGGGGCCCTCCTATAAAAGCAGCATAAGGTGAGAAATACACTGTTTGGAGGTTGGTAATTGCACTTATAATTAATGCCCAAAAGAGGGGGGGGGGGGCAGGAAAACAAATGAGAAAAATATGTTCAAGTGGGAAAACAGATGGTAATACAAATAGAATAGTATCATGGATATGTATTTCAACATAATGACATCGACAACTGTTAAAGGATAAATCACATTTGATTGACTTTGTGTGCTACATACAGACCCTAATATTTATATTTATTTATATACTTGTTAGAAATTGACAATCTTCACAAGATAACATTTAATACAGGGCATCTAAAAGTTTGTAGCTGTAACATATATAAAAAATGAATAGAGTCAAGAGTACATGTAGTACAATCCCAATTCCAACGAAGTTGGGACGTTGTGTTAAACATAAATAAAAACAGAATAAAATGATTTGCAAATCATGTTCAAGCTATATTTAATTGAATACACTACAAAGACAAGATATTTAATGTTCAAACAGATAAACTTTATTATTTTTAGCAAATAATCATTAACTTAGAATTTTATGGCTGCAACACGTTCCAAGAAAGCTGGGACAGGGTCATGTTTACCACTGTGTTACATCACCTTTTCTTTTAACAACATTCAATAAACGTTTGGGAACTGAGGACACCAATTGTTGAAGCTTTGTAGGTGGAATTCTTTCCCATTCTTGCTTGATGTAGCTGTTCAACAGTCCGGGGTCTCCGTTGTCGTATTTTACGCTTCATAATGCGCCACACATTTTCAATGGGAGGCAGGCCAGTCTAGTACCCGCACTCTTTTGCCATGAAGCCAAACTGTTGTAACACGTGCAGAATGTGGTTTGGCATTGTCTTGCTGAAATAAGCAGGGGTGTTCATGAAAAAGATGTTGCTTGGATGGCAGCATATGTTTCTCCCAAATCTGTATGTACCTTTCAGCGTTAATGGTGCCTTCACAGATGTGTAAGTCACCCATGCCATTGGCACTAACACAGCCCCATACCATCACAGATGCTGGCTTTTGAACTTTGTGTCCATAACAGTCCGGATGGTTCTTTTCGTCTTTGGCCCGGACGACACGACGTCCACAATTTCCAAAAACAATTTGAAATGTGGACTCGTCGGACCACAGAACACTTTTCCGCTTATGCGTCAGTCCATCTTTGATGAGCTCGGGCCCAGAGGACATTAAATATCTTGTCTTTGTGGTGTATTCAATTAAATATAGGTTGAAATTATTTGCAAATTATTGTATTCTGTTTTTATTTATGTTTAACACAACGTCCCAACTTCATTGGAATTGGGGTTGTACAAGAGGCAAACCGATGAGAGAGATGAAAACATTTTGTTTCTTTCAAGGAAACACCTCTTAAGAGTAAGTCATATGATGAAATGGAGGATAAACAATTACATCAGTTATTTCCACATATACAGTATCTGAACGCTTTGTATGGGAAAACAACGTTGTGCCTTATGTTTCATCTTTATTTGCCTTGACGTGCCTCCACTGGGGCATGAACCTGTCTCACTGCTGCACTGTAGCTGAGAGAGAGATTTTCAACAGAAGCGAAATACAGGCAAGGAAAGAACACTGCTGCTTTGAAGGCACGTTGTTTGAGCCAAAATGACTTTTGAGCGTACAGTTTGCAAGATAAAAGCGAAGCGTGAGTTTAATGGTTTGGTGGGTACGTTTTAAGAATTACAAATCACGCACACACACGCGGAGTGACGGCATATCCATTAGCAGTGGTGAGTTATTGTATTACGCCTAAGGCTACTGGCCTTGTAATCCAACTGAACCAGGCCTGTTAAAATGCCATTGAGCCCTGTTTAATCAAACACAAATCTCGCCTAATTTATCAAGTAGGCTTTTTCAATTTGATTGAATATGAACACTAAGTTTAGCCTTGATATGTTCAAATGAGCAAGCAGTGCAATGAAATATGTAAGAAACAGCTTAATTTATTGAAATTGCATTACAATTGGTAAGGTCAGAGACAGGCAAGCGTTTACTAAAGCATAATAATAGTTTATACATACATATAATATATGTATTATATTTTACTCATCACAGTATGATTGGAGGGTAAAATAAGAATTTATACATTACATGGACAAAAGCGTGGATCAATTTAATCATTTAAATAAGATCCCTTAGTTGACTATTACCGTAATTTCTCGTGTGTAATACACTCTCGAGTATGATACACAACCCCGAAATCGACCTCCCCAAATCAGGAATTTCCTTCTACCTATGTATAATACGCATCATCGATTTGTTGGTATCCATGCTCAAAACATGAAGCATTATCCGTACTTTATTAGGTTTTTCAATGGAATGTTCTGCTTTGTGTGCATGCGCTGACGTTGGTGTCACTTACTCACCTTACTCGTTTTCACATATTGGCAAGGCTGGGAAGTGTTGGATGAGGAGCAGGTGTCCAGTTTAGGTTACATCATAATATTTTAGATATTTAGGTTAATGGTGTGTTGAAAGACTGCATAGTGGTATTAATTAGTCCCAACTCTTTATTCTGCAATTAAAAATGTTTTAAAAAACACTCAAATAAGTGAAATGAGAAGTAAAAGGTTTGTAATTTAAACATTACAAAAGTGTAAAACATATGGAAAACTATTTTAGCAAAAGACATGCCCACATTAAATAAGAGTAAGACTGTGTCAAATGCTTTTAAGCCATACAGTAGTTACTTTGCATGAGTTCATAAAGCAGCCCTGTTTTTGCCTGATAAAAATGCATTTTGTAACTTTTTAAGGGAGGGAGAACCATTTATCCTGAATCCTGAGCTGCTACATCAGGGAAGTTCAGAAAATACATATTACAGTTTATTTCAATAAAAGAGAATAATAAAATAATCACTTTAACTAAATGGAGCAACCAAAAGTGGTGGAGTTAACAATAGACACCAAACTTCTTATATCTACGATGGTGATGATACATTGTTTGGAATAGAATATACCCAAGGAGGTAGAACTATACATGTTGCGTAAATGTAGTTATTTGATTTCCGCAAAGGTTATTTGATAGACTTCTAAAGTCATGATTAACTCTTACTGTAACTTAAAATCTTAATTAGCTATGAGACAAAACGTTTTTTTCTCTCATGCTGCTATTATTTATTTGCCAACTCAAGCCCTGTTTTTGGTTGTTTTGTTTGGTGTCATGCATGACTATGAGCCTTTTCTGATTATGATAAAAAAAAAAAAAATAAATAAAAAAAAAAATTGAACCTTAAACTGGTGAATAGAGCTAAATAATATAACCCAATGAAATAAGATGGAAGAGCAAATACTAGTCCCATATTACAGTGTTTCAATGGTTTAGATGGTGGCAAAGTTTTTCCTAAAAGTTCAAATATTAAAATTTTTAAAATTGTTTTTTTCAATTATGTTTTCAGTTTACCACTTTATAAATTGTAATAACCTATCGCTCTCTAAGTCTAATCAAGCCAGGCTGTTGAGGCAATAGAACACAGGTGTAAAACTCAAGGCCCGGGGGCCAGATCTGGACTGCCACATGATTTTATGTGGCCCGCAAAGGCAAAATCATGTGTATCAACTTCCATGATTCTTCCTAAAATATGTACCAAAATTTCAAATTGTCATATATCATAAAAGATAACGTTGAGATATTGTAAAAATGTTTGTGTTACCAAACATTAATCCAAAACAAGTTCATACATTTTGTGTGTAAATATGATGAGGCGATTAAAGATTTTTATGGTTTCACAGTCATAACGGCCCTTTGAGGGAAACCGTAATTACAATGTGGCCCGCGACAAAAATGAGTTTGACACCCCTGCAATAGAATATACATACTGCATAACATATATCAGAGGTGGGACCAAGTTTCAAGTATTTGCCCTAAATTGAGTCTTCGGGCGAGAGGCGGGGTACACCCCGAACTGTTTGCCAGCCAATCGCAGGGCACATATAAACAAACAACCATTCGCGCACACATTCACACCTAAGGGCAATTCAGAGTCTTCAATTAATCTACCCTGCATGTTTTTGGGATGTGGGAGGAAACCGGTGTACCCGGAGAAAACCCACGCAGGCACGGGGAGAACATGCAAACTCCACACAGGCGGGGCCGGGATTTGAACTGTGAGGCGGATGTGCTAACTAGTCGTCCACCGTTCCTAATAATGAGTCAATGAGATATAAATAATATCAATAAGATATTCAGCCTTACGTTATCATATTTTCCTGTAGTAAAATAGTAAGTTTCGCACAGAGCTATATAGAAGGAGAAAGCTACAAAGTGTTGTTGTTGGTTTCTCAGTGCTTTGGTCAAAGGAGCAAGTCTTTTCAAGCCAATGGGTTCAAGTCCAAGTCAAGTCACGAGTCATTGCTGTTCAAGTCCAAGTCAAATTGCAAGTCCTTTAACATGTTGTCGAGTCTAAAGTCACCAAATTCATGACTCGGGTCGGCCTTGGGTCCAAGTCATGTGACTCGAGTCCACACCATGTACAAGTTGCCATAATAACTACAGTTGGGTTCGGAAAAATTACATAAATTACTAGTCTGTCTAATTATTTTTTTTGTGCCAGTCCAGTCCTGGTCCCAATACTTGTAGCATGCACATACCTGAACTGTTTTTTTCTGTATCTTCAGTTTTCCATTCTTCATTACCCAAGATCTTTACATAAAGAGATAGTGGAGAATGTTGTCCATATACAGTGCCTGTGGAGGTTGTCTACGCCAAAGGTAACTACAATGTGTTCTTAGTTTAGTTTTGATATTTCATTTTACACTTTAATAAGCTTTAATATAACTATCACATGAATATATTGCCCCATTGTGTCAGAACACACAAAAACCTTCTTCCTTCAGTGACATTAGCAGAAACATTTCCAGGTCCCTGGGCGCTCATTCCATCGACCCAACATGAATCATAAAATTAATGAACACGAGACGTGCATCCTCTAATAGATCAACACAGCAATTTAAGATGCTCACTGACTGGGAATATCACCCAAATGAGAGCTTGACTGCATATTGTAGTCATCCACAGTTTTATCTCATTTGCTGTTTACTTCAAATTAATATTCTTCACCACCATCACATAAGTTCTTATTTTTTTTCAATTTGAAATTTTAACAATGATACAGGAAAAAGATGATCCTAAACATATTGGGTGATTATATCAAGGATGTAATTAAAGCACAGCAATACACAGACTGGCTTCAGATTCTATAAGGTATACAGAAGTTAGCATGAGATGAAATGCCACTTAATTTCTATTAAAGAAATGCATTTCTATGAATATACTATGCAATCCAATGAGCTTGCCATGATTTACTCTCCTCCAATTGAATAACTTTATTTTTGCTAATAAAGAAAATTTAACCACTCCCTGGCGGCATGACTGGTTAGCACATCTGCCTCACAGTTCTGAGGACCGTGGTTCGAATCCCAGCCCCGCCTGTGTGGAGTTTGCTTGTTCTCCCCGTGCCTGCGTGGGTTTCCTTCGGGTACTCCGGTTTCCTCCCACATCCGAAAAACATGCAGTGTAGGTTAATTCAAGACTCTGAATTGCCCGCATGTATGAATGAGTGCACGTATGGTTGTTTGTATGTGCCCTGCGATTGGGTGGCAACCATTTCAGGGTGTACCAGATAGCTGGGATAGGCTCCAGCACGCCTGCGACCATAGTGAGGATAAGCGGAACAGAAGATGAATGAATGGATGAATGAATGATTAATCGCTCCCCTAGTCTCCTTTTCAAATTACCGTCCAGTTCATTGTGTTAGAAGGTTGAGTGCTTAAAATGTGATCAGCCCACTCTGTGGAGCTAATATGATGGAAGCAACACATAGCTCTCATACACGCAGAACGGTGGGAACATTTTCACTTCAAAGTCTCCTTAATCAGTTAGCCCCAGATGCCTTTGTCTCAGTGTAAAGGTAATGTGTGTGTGTGCGTGCTTGCGTGTGTGTGCGTGCGTGTGTTTCTTTGCAACTTAGGGACAATATCATGCTTCTTTGTGTTGTCGGGGTGAGGAATGGATGTCAAAACTGGGCAAAAGGAGAGAAAATGAGTGCAAAACCAGTATGTGAATCTGAACAAGAAAAAGTGATGTATTGGCTGTTTAAGTCTGGATTAACACAGTGGCAAATTCTGATTCCCATTTTTGTTGACAAACATTAAATATTACATACCATTATGTACCCACAGGCTTAAATGCATGTTTAAATGTTTTTTTCCCATTTATAGATCTATGCAGCTGTAATGTATCATATTAAGAATATATTCAATGGTGCTTGAATTAATGCTTGATTTGCCAAGTGTGTGTGTGTGTGCACTTTAGTCAACATGGGTGTGTAGTTTAGGTAGACATTTATCTGTACTCAATGTGTATATTTAAATGGTGTCAGGCTAACACAGACAGGAATACACTGCATCTGATCAATTGCATTGTGATCTATCTGCAACATTTAAGAGAGGCTGGACTCAAATCTGAGGATACATAATTCCATCTTTACCCCGAAATGCCCAAAAAGGGAAAAAAAAAAAAAAAAAATCCCTTACTTGAAAAACCTCACTTAACCTTGGTAGTGTAAATCCAGCCTGGAAATCCAGAGATGGAAATTTGAAGGCCCAGATAGGAGTTCAAACAAAGAGTGGCACATGGAGAATTTAATTAAACAGGAATGTGTGAAAGCGAGAGTGAGAAAAAAGTACAAAAGGAGAAGGGGGAACAACAAAACGAGTGACAGCAAATCATCCAAATGGCTATTAAGTACAAAAAGGTTGGTGGGTTGAAGAAGAGTTTTGTAGTACCAAATGGTTTGGGGCTGATATGGCATAAAAGGTTCCCGAGCAGTGCCAAAGAGACACTTAAGACTGTTGTTGGAGACAGTTAGCTCATCGGGGGCATTGAAGTGACCAGTCATTCAGTCAACAATCAGTTCAGCATTACAAAACGCTAGACTGTCCCGTAATGACTAACCAACGACCGAGACATGAAATCAGCCCGTGAGCCATCCATTGCAACAGCCAGAGGGCCGAGCCAAGCGGTCACAGCCTATTTCAGTCTGTCAGATGGATAATCAGTCCATTCATTCCTCAATTAGTCAAATTATAGCACATAATCATGCACTCACTGATGTATTGGCCAAGTGAGTCAGCATGATTGTCTCTGAGCTATTTAGACATAAAAAGAGCAAAACGCTGCAACATTTAGCTCCTCAGTCATTGTGTTGCTTGGTCAAGTCAACTGCTTCTCTCGACCAAAGGGCCAGGTTAACATGATCTTTTTCACTGAGAAAGCAGCCGGTTCTCATAAAAAATTTCAAAAAGATTTTTAGCAGGAAAATGACTATGTTGCTGCGGGACTCACGCTGACTCATTCATTATATTGTCGTGTAAAAGTATAGCTTGACATTATACAGTGGAACCTCCAAATTTGTTGAACCTTCAAGGCTGTGAAATTAAGAATTTGGACCAAATTTTGGGGGAAATGCCTTAAAAGTTGTATACATCTTGGGTTGAACAGTCATCACGAATTGTGTCACGCAAGAAAAGGGTTGTTAATACAAGAACTAATTACAGTAGTAGTTATGTAAAGTAAGCTAACTGGCAGTCAGGCCGAGTGGAGTGTTGAGTGTTTAGTATTTTGGTACCATGCCAGTTGGACATGTTGCAATGTTGAGCCAGGAGTTGACTGCTGTTAGCCACGTGGAAGAAGAAGTGTTAAGTGAATACCGAAAAGCAGAAGAGACTCCAAACGCCACTCGCTAGCTAGTTAGCCACTTAATGGCTCACTCGGCAAAGTACGGCCCATGGGCCACATCGAGCCCATTCGCAGCCTCTGACTGGCCCGCAAATAAAAAAACAAAACAAAACATCCATCCATTTTCTGAGCCACTTCTCCTCACTAGGGTCGCGGGCGTGCTTGAATTTAGAGTCTCCAATTCATGCATGTTTTTGGGATGTGGGAGGAAACCGGAGTACCCGGAGAAAACCCACGCAGGCACAGGGAGAACATGGAAACTCCACACAGGCGGGGCCGGGGATTGAACCCGGGTCCTCAGAACTGTGAGGCTGACGCTCTAACCAGTCGCCCACCGTGCCGCCCCAAAACAAAACAAAAACCTTAAAATGTGCTGTTGTAATGGATGGATGCCAGTACTGTGTGAATGCGCATTCGTCGAGCCTAATTTCCTGGAATCCTCAAAAGAGGGTGCTGGCTGCTGAGTTAACGGCCCAGGCTTTTAGCTGAGCGGTCAGTGCAACCGACTTTCAACTGGTGAAAGAATTGCTTTTGTTTGGGGGCGGCATGGTGGACGACTGGTTAGAGCGTCAGCCTCACAGTTCTGAGGTTCAAATACGACCTCGCCTGTGTGGAGTCTGCATGTTCTCCCTGTCCCTGCGTGGTGGGTGTTCTCCGGGTACTCCGGTTTCCTCCCACATCCCAAAAACATTCATGGTAGGTTAAAGACTCTGAATTGCTCCTAGGTGTGAATGTTAGTGTGAATGGTTGTTTGTTTATATGTGCACTGTGATGGGCTGGCGACCAGTTCAGGTTGTACGCCGCGTCTCGCCCAAAGATAGCTGGGATAGGCTCCAGGACACTGGCGACCCTAGTAAGGATAAGCGGTATGGAAAATTAACGGATAGATGCTTTTATTTGGATGTACACGTGTGGGCGGTACAAGCGAGTAAGAGCAATTTTTCCAGCCCCTTTAAAAAAAAAAAGCAACTAGCGTCAATGTCAACAGTGTTCTTCGTGTTAGCAACATTCTTACTATATTTCCTGCACGGTGGAGGGAAAGGGGGATTTGTCCTGATGCTGATTTGGGAGTCCAAACTAGGAAGAGTTAACATGATGTGCTCAAATGTCAACGGACTATAGAAATCGAGATAAATAGATGCACTCTGCAGACATGCTTTTTCATGAATGTTGATCAAGTAGTGATATGTTATTTTTTATGCTTAAGAGTTTTTTAAAACATTTTTTTAACATACACTATATCTATGCAAGTAGCAGCTTATTAAAACAATGAATTTGCTGCTTTCTAGAAATACTTTAAAATTAATATGGAACCCGATTGAGCTTATCATGCTGGCATGGCCCTCGACAATGTTCCAATTTTTCACATGGTCCCTTATGAAACTTAATTGCCCATTCCTGCTCTAGTGTCATCACTTGTTTTCAAAGGTGTTTCATGACATTCACCATCTTTGGTTAACATGATTGCTTCATTTGTTTTGAGTTCATTAGGGGAAAACAAAATCAAAGTTTCAAAATCTGAACAAATCAGAGAGCGACCAGCATGCTGTCAGATAGTACTTAAACTTTGAGGTTCCGCTCTATAGAGCATATACTGGTAGTTATTTTGTACAATTTCTTACAAACCCTTGTGTGAATGTGCTTTTCTGAACGTCCTTCAACAAAGCGCAAAATGTTATTGCAGTAATCCAACTGTTTTTGGTTGTACAATAATGCAGAATTTCATTGTTTAATCAAATGTTAACAAATATTACATTTTAAACACAGAAAACCATTTTTATGAGCCGTAAAACCAAGGGCAGGAAACAGCATTAATAAGACATTACAATGTATTTGTCATACAAACGACAACTGCAAGCTAAGCACAATAGAAAACGCCACGCGACTTAACAATTGATCACTATTGCAGTGCACTTTTCCAGGTAGTGTTAAGGCCTCTTTATACTCCCGTGGTCGACAACGCCCGCATTGCATCACGTGACCGACGAATTGGCCCCTCTGCGTAGCTTGACGTGCCCGCGGCAAAAATTGTTGCTGCGCGTCGAACGCCGCGGAAATATCTCTCGTGATTGGTCCGTTTTAGTCACATGCTGTGACGACGTACTCAGCGTGACCCTTGGTTCTACATACCATCTACGCCGCCGCCTTCTCGAACGATTTGCAGCATAATTAAACGTATTATCTGGTCATCTAGGTCCATTTGTTCTAGCAGATACTATTCCACGGTCACCATTGTTGTTGCTTTGTTCCTTCGTACTAAAGGACAGTAAAAACGGCAACCGGAAATGGACCAAAAAAATGCAGAGGAAACTCTACCCCGTGGTGTCCTGTCTAATACCAGCCGTAGCGACACCCCCGACTAGGAGGTGAACTGCAGTACATTTTCAAAACTGCGTGCGTGGGTTGCGCTCGAGTATAAAGGCAAACTACGCGTGGGACAGCCGCAGTGACGTCGGTGCGGCCGCCGTCCGCGCGAGTATAAAGAAGCCTTTAGTTATTTTTATTCTGTGGCAGCTTAAAGGCACGCATGCATGAATTATCAACATGGAAGGGGCAGGTTAATTGTGTAAATGGGCCCATAAGTCACTGAGATTTTCAGTTGTTTGAAAATAATTTTAGGTGAAAAACTTAAGTTGAGGACTTTGTTGAAGTAACGTTTCAATAAATTATTATTTATTTATTGTTAAATTCAGTAAGCAGAAGGAATTTGGGCCTTGGTTTATTGGATTGACCTTCATACTTCCTCTCGGAGGAAGTGAAATACACTCGGGGAAGTTGACCCTGCAGGCATGACTGAGTAGATTTATAAAAATGATGGAGTTCACCGATTAAGAAGAAGGACAAGGTAAGGCCTCTGTCAAGTTAAGAAATGATGAGACTTTATGTGCATCCATACTTTGTCAATTACAGTCACAGTCATTTGATCTGATGAGAGGAAAAATAAAGTATATGCCAGAGGTTAAACTAGACATTTTATTTTAAAGGCCAAAGTGGTCGGCAGGTTCCTGATCTTCCACCAAATTTGGTGACTGCTGGCCAATCATTTAAAACATCAGTCCATCCATTTTCTATAACGCTTGTCTTCATGAGGGTCACAAGTGAACTGATTTGGCCTGGTACACCCAGGACTGGTTGCCTGTCAATCACCGGACACATACAATATAGACAAACAACCATTCATGCAATGTTGTACCTAAACGGGTTTAATCAATAAAAGTTCATGAACTCGTTCATATTTTTGGCGAACATGAACTGAACGTACTGTATTTTTGCCTGATGAACGCTTTGTGAACACGCTCACTCTGGCATCTGGCTTTTAATTTTCATTCAATAGAGTGCCAGGTTTCGTTAGACTTCCAGGAGAAAGCCGGCTAAACACACTGTAAATGAACCTGCAAACAGTAGCAATATATATATTTAAAAAAAAAAGAACTATGAATTTGTTCATTTTTGGAACGGTGGGCTTAGTTCAAAAGTTTGACTCATGAACTATGAACTGAACTAGTTCATTTTAAAAGTTGTGAATTGAACTTTGAACTAGTTTGCGTAGAAAATGAACTTTCCAAAACTGCACGTTTGGCCAGTTTGAGTCTTTAATTAATCTAACGTATGTTTTTGGGTTGTGGGAGGAAGCATTAGTACCCAGGGAAAACTCACGCAAACATGGGAAGAACATCACACAAGAGCGCCGAAAATGAAGTTCGAACCCAGAACTGTGCTAACCACAACTCCACCATCTTGCCCTCAATAACCATCTTGCCCTCAATAAAAAAAGTTAACTGTTATTGTTCTATTCACGTAAGGAAGGTGTTATGTAACCCTTGAGTACCTATTGTTGTTGAAAGCTACCATACAGCAGGCTCTCTGTCACAAAGCAGTAAACCAAACTAATAATGAGTCTAGACAAAATGACAAACTGCACAATAAAAGTAAGAGTTCTCTAGTTAGTAATAATATGGTTGTGATCAAATATTAGTTTATATTTCCAGGGTGAGTGAAGCGTATATCTGGACCCATGTATTTCTGCACCGCAACGCACTGCATGCATGCACACACACTAATATCCTCCGAGGTGAGATATGGTGCAGATGAGATATTAACGTAAACGCAAACGAGATTCAGTTCCACATTTCCACATCAGTAACCACTACAATATTATTGGCCATTGTGGCAGTGAGACAAATTAGACAGTTTGCTTAGTTGGATGTCCAAAAACTGGCTAATGCAGGCAAATGTAAGCTAGCATCGAAACTTGTGAAATAGGGGTTAAATTGCTGAAAATTTGCAATCTTCATAAGATCCTGAAGAAATACCTCTTTGACATTTGTAACTCTCCATGTACGAAAATGTTTGTTTTCCTTAATTGATACCATTTTCCAAAGATGTGTTTTTATTTTGGCCATGTTTTTTTTTAAATTTCATTTTCTATGGCATTGCCAAGGTATGGAATCTCACCAAAATGTCTCACCATTGTACTGTATATAGTACTGTGCAAAGGTCTTCATTTCGTTTGTTGTTTGCTATAATGGTCTGATACTTAGAATGTAATTCAGTAAAGCCCACACCTGCGCCAAAGATACTCTGTTAACAAAAAGTGAAAAAAATATGGAGTGTCATATTTGTATTCCCTTGTCCATCTGTCTGTTAGCCAGCAGACGACCTCTTGCCATACTGACTCAGATGGTCAAAAAAAGCCTGCATCTTCACCTTTATCCAGAACTCAACAAAATCTTAAATGTGTCACTCATACTTTTTGGAAGTAAAAAAACAAACAAAACAAAGCTCATATTTGCCTATCACATTTGCAAAGTACTGTAATACTGTGGGCGGCACGGTGGCCGACTGGTTAGAGCGTCAGCCTCACAGTTCTGAGGACCCGGGTTCAATCCCCGGCCCCGCCTGTGTGGAGTTTGCATGTTCTCCCCGTGCCTGCGTGGGTTTTCTCCGGGCACTCCGGTTTCCTCCCACATCCCAAAAACATGCATTAATTGGAGACTCTAAATTGCCCGTAGGCATGACTGTGAGTGCGAATGGTTGTTTGTTTCGATGTGCCCTGCGATTGGCTGGCAACCAGTTCAGGGTGTACCCCGCCTCCTGCCCGATGACAGCTGGGATAGGCTCCAGCACGCCCGCGACCCTAGTGAGGAGAAGCGGCTCGGAAAATGGATGGATGGATGGATGTAATACTGTGTGTGCGTGTATATACAGGGTGATTGAAAAGTAACTCCCTATTTTAAAATATTTATTCATATGTTGTAATCCATCCATCCATTTTCTGAGCCGCTTCTCCTCACTAGGGTCGCGGGCGTGCTTGAGCCTATCCCAGCTGTCATCGGGCAGGGGGCAGGGTACACCCTGAACTGGTTGCCAGCCAATCGCAGGACACATAGAAACAAACAACCATTCGCACTCACAGTCATGCCTACGGGCAATTTAGAGTCTCCAATTAATGCATGTTTTTGGGATGTGGGAGGAAACCGGAGTGCCCGGAGAAAACCCACGCAGGCACGGGGAGAACATGCAAACTCCACACAGGCGGGGACGGGGATTGAACCCCGCACCTCAGAACTGTGAGGCTGACGCTCTAACCAGTCGGCCACCGTGCCGCCATATGTTGTAATATTTTTCTAAATTTTTTTGTGTATGTTACCTGATTAAAGGAGCAATTCTATTCTACCAAACCAACGACTTTGGAAGAACTTGAAGGGCAAATACGAGAAGTTATGTCTTCCATCCCACAAGAGTTCCTTGTGAAATCAGTTAATGCGGTTCCCAGGCGGAAACAGTTTAAGGACAATGTTCATCAACGTACAATTGCAAGGAATTTAGGCATTTCATCATCTACGGTCCATAATTCAGAGAATCTGGAGAAATCACTGCATGTAAGCGGCAAGGCCAAAAACCAACATTGAAGGGCCGTGACCTTCGATCCCTCAGGCGGCACTGCATCAAAAACCGACATCAATGTGTAAAGGATATCATCACATGGGCTCAGGAACACTTCAGAAAACTAATGTCAGTAAATACAGTTCGGAGCTACATCCGTAAGTGCAACTTGAAACTCTACTATGCAAAGCAAAAGCCATTTATCAACAACACCCAGAAACGCCGCCGGCTTCTCTGGGCTCGAGCTCATCTAAAATGGACTGATGCAAAGTGGAAAAGTGTTCTGTGGTCCGACGAGTCCACATTTCAAATTGTTTTTGGAAATTGTGGAAGAGGAAAAGAACCATCTGTTATATACTGTTATAGACGCAAAGTTCAAAAGCCAGCATCTGTCCCAAAAACATCTGTCCCAGCTTTTTTGGAACGTGTTGCCGCCATAAAATTCTAAGGTAATGAATATTTGCTAAAAACAATAAAGTTTATTAGTTTGAACATTAAATATCTTGTCTTTGTAGTGTATTCAATTAAATATAAGTCGAACATGATTTGCAAATCATTGTATTCTGTTTTTATTTACGTTTAACACAATGTCCCAACTTCATTAGAATTGGGGTTGTACTTAAAAATAGGGAGTTACTTTTCAATCACCCGGTGTGTGTGTGCATGTGTGTGTATATATATATGTATATATATATGTATATATATATGTATATATATATATATATATACATACATATACATATATACATATATATATATGCAGGTGTACCCTGCCTCCTGCCCGATGTTAACTGGAATAGGCTCCAGCACGCCCGCGACCCTAGTGAGGAGAAGCGACTCAGAAAATGGATGGATGGATGGATATAAATATATATATACACACACACACAGTGGGTACGGAAAGTTTTCAGACCTCCTTAAATATTTCACTCTTTTTTGATATTGCAGCCATTTGCTAAAATCATTTAAGTACATTTCTTTTCCACATTAATGTACACACAGCACCCCATATTGACAGAAAAAAACGGAATTGTTGAAATTTTTGCAGATTTATTAAAAAAGAAATACTGAAATATTCCACAGCCATAAGTATTCAGACCCTATGCTCAGTATTTCGTAGAAGCACCCTTTTGAGCTAATACAGCCATGAGTCTTTTTGGGAATGATGCAACAGGTTTTTCACACCTGGATTTGGGGATCCTCTGCCATTCCTCCTTGCTGATCCTCCCCAGTTCTGTCAGGTTGGATGGTGAATGTTGATGGGCAGCCATTTTCAGGTCTTTCCAGAGATGCTCAATTGGGTTTAAGTCACGGCTCTGGCTGGGCCATTCAAAAACAGTCACAGAGTTGTTATGAAGCCACTCATTCGGTATTTTAGATGTGTGCTTAGGGTCATTGTCTTTTTTTTTAAGGTGACCCTTCGGCCCAGTCTGAGGTTCAGAGCACTCCGGAGAAGGTTTTCGTCCAGGATATCCCTGTACTTGGCCACATTAATCTTTTCTTTGATTGGAACCAATCTCCCTGTCCCAGCAGCTGAAAAACACACCCACAGCATGATGCTGCTGCCACCACCATGCTTCAATGTTGGGACTGTATTGGACAGGTGATGAACAGTGCCTGGTTTTCTCCACACATGCCACTTAGACGCCAACAATTTCTTTCTTATTTCTCACCGTCTTGGAGTCCTTCAGGTGTTTTTTTAATTTTAATTATTATTATTTTTTTAGCAAACTCCATCCAGGCTTTCATGTGTCTTGCGCTGAGGAGAGGCTTCCATCAGGCCACTCTGCCATAAAGCCCCGACTGGTGGAGGGCTGTAGTGATGGTTGACTTTCTAGAACTTTCTCCCATCTCCCGACTCCATCTTGGAGCTCAGCCACAGTGATCTTTGGGTTCTTCTTTACCTCTCTGACCAAAGCTCTTCTCCCCCGATTGCTCAGTTTGGTCGGACGGCCAGCTCTAGGAAGGGTTTTGATCGTCCCAAACGTCTCCCATTTCAGGATTATGGAGGCCACTGTGCTCTTAAGATCCTTAAGTGCAGCAGAATTTTTTTTTGTAACCTTGGCCAGATCTATGCCTTGCCACAATTCTGTCTCTGAGCTCTTCAGGCAGTTCCTTTGACCTCATGATTCTCATTTGCTCTGACATGCACTGTGAGCTGTAAGGTCTTATATAGACAGGGGTGTGGCTTTCCTAATCAAGTCCAATCAGTATAATCAAACACAGCTGGACTCCAATGAAGGTGTAGAACCATCATAAGGATGATCAGAAGAAAGACAGCATGGGAGTTAAATATATGAGTGTCACAGCAAAGGGTCTTATGGCTGTGTGATATTTCAGTTTTTCTTTTTTTAAAAATCCGCAAAAATTTCAATAATTCAATTTTTTCTGTCAATGTGGGGTGCTGTGTGTACATTGAGGAAAAAAAAGAACTTTGATTTTAACAAATGGCTGCAATATAACAAAGAGTGAAACATTTAAGTGGGTCTGAAAACTTTCCGTACCCAGTGTGTGTGTGTGTGTGGGGGGGGCACGGTGGACGACTGGTTAGCACATCTCCTCACAGTTCTGAGGACCGGGGTTCAAATCCCGGCCCCGCCTGTGTGGAGTTTGCATGTTCTCCCCGTGCCTGCGTGGGTTTTCTCTGGGCACTCCGGTTTCCTCCCACATCCCAAAAATATGCATTAATTGAAGACTCTAAATTGCCTGTAGGTGTGAATGTGAGTGTGGATGGTTGTTTGTTTGTATGTGTCCTGCGATTGGCTGGCGAGTTCAGGGTGTACCCTGCCTCTTGCCCGAAGATAGCTGGGATGGGCTCCAGCACGCCCGCGACCCTAGTGAGGATAAGCGGAATGGAAGATGAATGAATGTGTGTGCGTGTGTATTGCATAAACTACTGGGTAGTGGGTTTATATAGTCATAAATAGCTGTATTGCGAAAATGGATCGGTAGGAGGTTTCTCAAAAATCAATGGCCACACACATGCCACTGGAAAAAACTAAATAAAATACACAACGTTTGAATGCAGAGCTTAAGAGACGATCAGTCTTTGTGTCTTTCTCCAAAGGACAGGGACTCAGCTGAGTTGGGAGTGTCTTCAGTGTCGCAGCAGAGGCTTCTTCTTCATCAGAGGCTGCAAAGAGGAGGAGGTGGCTGAGCTAATGTTAGCCAACGTCTGCTGAGGTGTCCATCCACAGAGAGGTATGAAGGAGGCGTGACGAGAGAAACAGTGGGGCAGATGGAGTCAGGGGAGAAAATGGGAAGACACATCGAAAAGACGTCTACAGTCATGTACTGTCCCCACGTTTTAAAAGACTGGGACAAATGATAAGTTAACAATTCACACTCACCAGACAATTTAGTAAGTTCACATACCTATTCTATTGAAATTCAATATTACTACAACAATAAACATTGCTAGGCTATTACATTTCTGACAGTGTCAATCAAAACGTAAACAGCATCTCTATTAAGGGAACATGTTTCTGTATGTTATTTGAGACTGTATGACAGATCATCTGTCATACAAGAGAGAGATCCTGTGTGCTGAAGTGAGACTTTGGAGTTACTTTCCCTTGCTTCAGTTTGTCTGCCAAATTGAACGGAACGCATTTAGAGGAAAAGGGGTGGCCACCACAAATGGGCCACAAATGGATGATGTCAAATCACTTACACAAACTCATGCAGCCATCCTTTGTCTCGAATTGACATTGTACCATGATTATTTAATTGGCAGTGTGCTGGCATGTGAATGTCATTAGAAGAGACCAGACTGAGCTGGTCACATCTAATGGTGATCCAAGGTCAGTTTTAGAGTTGCCTATTAATGAGACACTATAATCAAGTGTCACTCCCTTGTGGCCACGCTCCGAGGCCTTGCTTAAACTTGTTCGGAGTTTTCTGAGGCACGAATACAAATTTGACGCAGGACACTCACTCTCTTCTCCCTCTATTAGGCTGGATTTACACCACATGGTTCAAGTGACACAATTGCGATGGACTTTGGCAGCATAAAGAAAAAAACAAACAAACACGAAATTGGATATCTTCACATTAAAATCAGGCCACTTATATATGTGGACAAAAATCTGATAGCCACCTGCCAATGTGATTACAGTTTAGGTTAACAATTCAGATAGACCCTGTCAAATGAGAGTGTGATCCAAACACATCGATTGGTGACCAACCACACCTACTCTGCCCAAACAACACATGTAGACCCATTAATAAACTTTAAACTGTATTGCTATAGCTGGAAACAGCCATAGCAATATGGCACAGTATATATTATAGGAGTATCCTTATCTAAGGAATGCAATTGCAGACAGTGGCCCAAGTAATGCTGAGGTTACCCCGACTGAAACCATCTGCGGGGAAGAATCATTTCAGGCCAACAAAACCCAATACAACCTTTTTACTTTTATGTATCTTTCGGATGGATAGATGGATGAAGGGATGGATGGATGAATGTTCACTTCTGTGTTGCCGCTGCCCTGTGTTGAAACCTGTGCCATTGTTTATTTGCATTTTGGACATCTGTGCATACAGGTTGTATTTATGTGTTCAGTGGATGAAAATACAGTTGATATTTGATTGTGTGAAAAATCTGACATGGGCTGTAAATTGGAATTAGGCACTCGCAGTGTAAATCCAGCCATTTTAGCAGATATTCCATTGCTATTACTGTGTACCATTGTATTTAGTGTTACATTAAGGAAATTATAGATATCATAAGGATTTGGTTAGATTCAGTAATAAAAATCCTAGCTGGAAGGTCAGCAGCCTACCCCTTAATAATAGCTCCTTAATTATGCAGAAAGTAAAGCATTCAGTTGAAACATTACCATGATAGTTGTCACAATTACAGTCCTGTTCTCCATCGCTGAGCTGTCATTGGACAAGGAATTTTCATTCTGGACCAAGACAAGTTTGTCGATGTCATTCCAGTAACCAATCTGTCCCGAACAAGTGAGGGAGAGTGACAAAGAAGAAATAATTAAATTAGTCTGTTTTTATAGCTCAATTTAACCAAAAACAATATGACAATAAAGACGAGAGACAAATGCTAATAATTAAACTAATAACAATAGAAAGAATGCAAAGTAAAAGCCAACCAACAGAATGAGTCCAGCCACAAATTTCCCACTGGAATTGAGGATATTGAGTGTGAGCCAAGAACTTTCAATAAAACGCACTACACTGTTGAAGAAACTGAAATGAGATGCTGTTTTATTTGTTTTGTTTATTGTAAGAATACATGTTTCCTTCAGTAAGGAAATATTAGTAGTAAGAGCCTTATCACATCATGATGAATGACTTCAGTTTTACTTTTTACATTTTTGCACGCCAAGGTTAAGTGTGTTGAGCTGCTCCCAAATGCACACAGCCAAAGAACCTCAGGTAACGTCGACTGGGGTGTTCCTTCACTACATCTCTGTCCAGAGGTGAGGGACTCGAGTCATGTGTCTTGGACTCGAGTCGACTCATTGATTTTATGACTTGCGACTTGCTCGGCTACAACGTATGAAAGACTCCACTTGACTTAGACTTTGCATTCATGAGACTCGACTTGGACTTGAACTACATGACTTGACAAGTCATCCTGTCAATATAATGTGCCCTTTGAAAAAAAAAGTTATTTGTTTGTATCATGCATGCCACCAATCTGGCAAAAACTACAAGAACGATTGCATTTGGATTCACGGATTATCTTTTGAATGAAAACGGGCAAAAAACAAGAGCACAATGCAAGGTTTGCAGCTAAAGTATAAAAGACACAACTTTGACGAGGTGTACCTTCATCAGTTTGATGCAGGTAAGCTAGCTAGGTTAGCTTTACATTACCTCTCTAATAGCTGATCAAAGATTAACTAAACTTCATGTCATTTATGCATTTAAGTGAGAAGAGAAAACAATAAAGTGTTAGACAATACAGAGAGCGGGATCTAAAAAATATATTAACGGAGATCGTAATTTGAGCATTGACTTATACATAGAGCTTTCCTCGTGGTAGCGTGTTTGCCATATTGCATGTGGCACATCCGCCCATAAACTAATGCCCTTAAATGGCCTAACTAACAAAGGGGGGTACTCGGTGTGCTCTGTGCTGCAGCTTTGGTTTGCATCCTAAACTCAGACAAGCCTGATGACTGTACGCAAGCTTTGCCCAACATGGAATCATGTTTTTAAGTGAAAATACGCACAAATACTAACAAAAACAGCACTGAGTGTTCTGTGAGGAGACACGGCTGGAGCAGCGTCACAAGGATGGGGGAAGGATCGATACTGTCTTAAATGTCGATGCCGAAATTTGAGGGACTGTATTTTCAGTATTGTATCAGAAAGGAAATTGGCGGTATGGATCATTAGCAGACACACAAAAGGAGCACACCGCAGCAAAGCCAAAATCTATTTGCGGTGGCCCAAATTTGATTGTGCAAGCCTGCCACAAATAAAAGTATATGTTGCAAACCCTGAAGTAACATTGTTAGATATATTGGTAGCTGTAAACAATTGTAAAAACATTAGAATTTTTTTTTAAAATCATATTATTATTAATAATAATAACAGTATACATTTATTTCATACTATTGTTCATTCAATTTTTAGAAGTCTAAATTTACTGTTTTTTTGTGTCATGATAAGTGAAATAACATTTTACTTTGACTCCAGTATCGTTACTGAGCAAGATTGTATGACTTGAATTATGAGTTACGACTTCCTTGAAACAAGTAATGAGTTGCCTCGAATTGCTTGAAATTTCGTGGCGACTTGACTTTCTTGATTTTTTTTCTCCACAGTAATTGGGACTTGCTTGAGATTTGAAAGTTACGATTTGAGACTTGCTTGTAACTTGCACATATGTGACTTCCTCCCATCTCTGCCTCTGTCACAGATTTTGTGCTCCGGTTGTTGTGCTCTAGACGTTTCCAGCGTCTCTCTTATACTGCTTGCTTCAGTATTAGTCACCATTTGTCAAGTGTGACTTTTGTGAGGCAGGAGGAATGTTCCTAGATAGGTTGGTTGTTTAGCTCGCAGCATTATGACACTATATTTTTCACAAACCTTTGTTGAGGGGTGGTGCATGAGGTTTAAGGTGATGGTACTTTTACAATGTCACATGTATAATGTACAGCCAAATTTGATCTATGCATTAAACCCATCCCTGAGGAGCTGTGGATGTCCAGAAACAGTGGCGTGCCCAGGGACTGAAGTTCAGATCTTTTTTCATCACCTTAGTCAGTGAATTGGTCTGGAAATCAGCCTACGCTTGCTTTGAATTGTGGGCGACACCAGAGCAGCCAGAGAAAATAGAGAGAATAGTTTCAAGAGTGGTCCAAACTGGAATCCAACAGAGGCGTTCTTGCTAAAGGCAATACTGTCAACCACCCTTCCAACATGAACGAAGGAAGAAGTCACTGAATTTTGGTGCAAATCTAGACCAAAAGGCATTTCTTGCAATGGGAGGCAAGCTTAGTAATTGATACATTATTTGATCGTATATATTATACTTGGCTCCTCGGCCTTGGCGTAGATCTGCATTCTAGTCGTATGGTGCCATTGTAGTTGCTGCTATTCTTTTCTGTCTTTCTTCTGTGGCCCCACGCCCTCATGTATTTAACCAATCCCTTACTCTCACCCCTCTTCTCTCTTTTCTGTGTGTCCTTTTGTATCTCAGCCAGTCATTACCAGATTTAACATCCTGTTTAACTTTGTCTTATTTACTTATTTGTCAGAGAACCGTGTGAAACTGTTTCTATTCATTCTGCTCGATCCCTGAGGTAGGAATGGGTGATTAATCGATTTAATAGATCAACTGATTTTTGTTCTCTGTCACACCGATTCTTTGTTCCAAAAATCGACAAAATAGATTTTTGACTTGGCGGTGAACAGAAAGGAGCTACTTTACTAAATTGGCATCAATTCGTCCTTTGGACTTGGTTCGGGTTTGCAGCGTCAGACAATGAGCAAAAACAGTTTGTCGCACAGTCTGTCTAAAGGGTTTTGAAAATAGAGCGAGTCGCATGACCAAATTATTTCACCATTTGAAATGGAGACATGCCGCAGCAAATGTTGTTGCTCAGTGCGCGACTTGGGAGGGGAAACTCCTGCTATGAAAAAGAAGACATGAGCGTAATCATTTTCACATTGTTTTCTGTATGACAGGAGGAGCTTGGTGAAAGGCCAGTCACTGAGTTGATCACACTGAACATTGTCAAAGACATGGTGCCCATTTATAAATGATTGCTAAAGCAGTCTTTAATCTACTTTGATACTGATCCAAGTCAATGGTTGTTGCAGCTGTTGTGATTAACTACATAAAATCTGTTTTATAGCCTATCCAAATGAATTACACACTTCACTCGGATTCTGTTTTGTAGTACAGTATGTTTTATTTGTCAGTCTATCACTTTTTACCAAACTACTTCTGGTGGTGTGACTTCACAATAAGAGCATATGGAAGTTCAACGAAGACTTCAGCATGAAAATAAACTTCCCTCGGCTGAATAAGAGGTATATCTAACCTCTGTAAATAGCCAAGTGTCCCATTAGGGAGCGTTTTCAGTGTAGGGTGTGACATTTTAACATGTAAAAGGGCATGCCGAAAGCCTTATGTCGTAGATGGTCTTTTTTTCCCTTCCCAAATTTTTATTTTATTTTTTTATATAAAAGAAGGCAACCTACCTGGCATGTACTGTATATTGAGTACTAGAAACTGTATGCAGGATTTTATTTACATTTTCAGGGACAAAGGTTACTTACCGGTATGCATGGAAGCAGCACCTTTTATTCATGGTATGTTCAGTGACACTTTTGTTGTTGCATATTAATCCCAAAGGGAATATGTATGTTAATTTATTAATGTTCAATTGTCTGTCCATCCATCCATGCATGCCTCCACTGAACTGGTCACTAGCCAATCGCAGGGCACATATAAACAAACAACCATTCCCACTGACATTTACACCTAATGCCTAGATCAGACTACAGGATTTTAGCCCTGATACTGGCCCAACTGGCTATTAGCTAGAAGTTTCCCAGATCGTGCCCGACATATTTTGCTAGGAATGACAAAATCTTCTTGTAGTGTGACATAATCTACGACCAACGATTTGGCCCAATGACGCCAAAATGAAAAGTTGAGCATGTTTGATTTCTTTTTTATAGCTTCCGTGTACTGTGACATACAGTATCAACGACTACTCTCCGACAGCACACCTTGACATCGACCAAAATGGGCACTGTAACATAATACAGTACATTTTGACCTTCTTGTCCCTTGATTTGCCTCTTGCCAAAAGTCAGCCGGGATAGACTTGAGCACAGCTGCGACCCTAGAGGAGGATAAGTGGTACGGAGAATGGATGGATGGATGGATTTGCCAGTGTTGGTTTTGTTGCCTATCCTGGACCTTTTCAGACCTATGAATAACAGTAACAGTTAAGGATTAATGTTTTTCCAGAAATTGTTTTTAAATGCCAGAGTTTATGACACCAGAGAAATAAAAACACATACAAAGGCCCATGAAAAATAGTAGTACTTTTAGACATTAGTTCCTCTGTTCCTGCTGTTTTTGTTAGCTCCTTTGCTAAGTGTGACCTTGTGTTTCCTGCTTGGCAGCTTTTGTATTTGGATTTTTGTTGGAGGATACATCAACATTTCTCAAGTTTTCAGGCAGCTTTTGCTACTCTCTCTCTCTCCTCCAAAAACACATGTCATCTTACACTGTCAGGCTGTGTTTTCAGAGAACTATATCATTCTTAAGTGTTTATCTGATTACCGTTAGAAAAGCCTACCTTGCGTGGTCCATTGCTCCTCAGTTCAAACACATCCATGGTATAATTGATTCTCCGACCAAAGTGATCAAACTGGATATTGCCAGTAAGGCCCTGAATGCGTACCTGGATTTAGAAAAACAATGGCAAAAAATGCTCAAACTCGTGGAAAAGTCAAAGTAGACATCACAATGTGTAGAATTGCACTATGTAATACTAAGAGGTAAGGTTACCAAAAGAAAGTACAAATCAAAAGAAATGTTTGAATGGTTCTCGGTGTGATGTTGTCAGTGTTGTCTTTACGGATGGCTCATATAATGAATTCACTTTTTGAAACAACACTGAGGAAACAGTATAAGCGGGGCGGTAGGGGAATAAACTTAAATAAGTACCTGTTTGAGTGCTCGTTCCATATCTATCCCTTGATTCCAGGGAGCAGCGGGATTGGCCAAGCAGTCTCCAGCATTTCCCCGTCGACTTATATCAATTTTCTGACGACGAAGAGTGCGGAAGGCTTCAGCCATCACGAGCACACCGTCATATGTTAAGGATGAAGTATACTGAAGATTGAAGGAGAAAAAATGAGGGAAACCCATGTATTATAATTCCTTGTGGACATTCAATTAATATTTTAACACTCAAGACCGGTCTTGGTCTCAACATTAGCTTTTCTCGTCTTGATCTCGGGCGGCACGGTGGATGACTGGTTAGAGCATCTGCCTCACAGTTCTGAGGTCCGGGGTTCAATCCCCGACCCTGCCTGTGTGGAGTTTGCATGTTCTCCCTGTGCCTGCGTGGGTTTTCTCCGGGCACTCCGGTTTCCTCCCACATCCCAAAAACATGCATGGTAGGTTAATTGAAGACTCTAAATTGCCCGTAGGTGTGAATGTGAGTGTGAATGGTTGTTTGTTTATATGTGCCCTGCGATTGGGTGGCAACCAGTTCAGGGTGTGCCCCGCCTCCTGGCCGATGATAGCTGGAATTGGCTCCAGCACTCCCGCGACCCTTGTGAGGATAAGCGGCTCAGAAAATGGATGGATGGATGGATGTCTTGATCTCAGACTGGCCGGCCTTGAGATTTTCCCTCAAGACTGGTTGAGACCAGACCAGCAATGATCTGCTATTCTTTAACATCATTAATGTGATAATAAGGAGAAGCACTTGGCTCAAGAAAATTGCAGCTCAGGACAGTACTGAAGCATTTGAACTCAGATAAGCAAATACTTTGATGCGTCTAGGATTCGGACACTGACAATGCACTTGTCTTTTGGAACAAAAAAAACAGACAAAGCACCAGTTGAGAGGGTTTTTAGGATATTTTTTTTTCAAGAATTTAGTTGTAAAAAAAGTCAAGATTTTAGATTTTTGCATGTTGTGCTTTAAAAGTGTTGCAGACACTGTGCTTTGGGCTGTCAAATATAGTTATAAGAAGATTTAAAACAATTACAGAGCAAATGCTGTTTTAACTGTTCAACCATTTTTTTGTATTTATTTATTTTTATGGGTCTGGTTTTGTCATGGTCTCGGCTTGTCTCAGTCTTTGTCTTGACTTGGTCTCGGCTTGTTTCGTGCTTATTCTTGGTCTTGGTGGGTTTTGGTCTCGGGCAAGTCTTGGATAGTGTGGTCAAGAGGCATAACACTACCTCGCAGTGCATACACCATGGTGATAAATATATAAAAGTTAATTGTTGACAGTAATCATTACAACAACAAAACTACAAATAAAAACCCAGTGTATTTTAACCAAGATGAGCGCACAATTTACAGGATGTATTGTTACAAGTGTTTTAGTGTACCGTAATTTCTCGTGTATAATGCGCACCCATGTATAATACGCACCCCCAAAGTTGACCTAAAAATTCTAGAAAACCCTTCTACCTATGTATAATGCATTTTTACAATGCATGATTTTGCTTCTACCCATATGATCGAAACAAGAAGTATGATCTGTATTTTATTAGGTTTTTTTTTCCGAAGAATTATTCTGAAGCTAAGCACTTGAACACGTAATACTTTTTTTTCATTTACTTGCTCTTATTTTGAAATTCATAGCCCTACTTTTATTTAGGAAATTAGAAAACACACAGTTGTGCTCATATATTTGATTACCCAGGCAGAATTTGTAAGATGGGTACAATTCTTTAAAGAAAACATGAAGGACCAGGTGAAATACATTCAATTTTATTTTAATGGGATTCAAATTAAACGGTCAAGCATTTCAGAAAAGCATTATCATTACACAAAACATAACCATAACCATCACTAATTTCTTTAGTGATGGTTGTTGTTCCGTCATCAGTCATATTTTGTCATGAACGGAACAGCGGATAGGACCCAAAAATGCACGACTCCAAAACAGATGGACAGTTTCCAAAAAGAGAGGTTTAATAGACGGGCATAGGTCGGTACACAGGCAGGCAATCCAGGAAAGGCAACAGTATCCAAAAACATGAGGCAAAGAGGCAAGGTCGATACCTTGGGTCAAGCCTTACTGTGAGTCTATGACGTGGAAACAAGGAATGCTGGAACGCGACAACAAGGTACAACGAACTGGCAACGAGAGGGAATGAGACACGAGGTTAAATACAATAGGTAATTAGGGTGAACGAGGCACAGGTGGTGAAGATGCTCACAGGAGCAGGTGTGTGTGAAACAGGGAACACACACACACATGACATATTTAAAAAAACAAAAACAAAAACAATATTTAACAAATTCTGCCAGGGTATCTAAACTTATGAGCACAACTGTACATATATGCAGAGATACGTACACCTGTCATATTGGAATGAAAGTGTAGGCTACACTTTTTTTATAACCACTAAGTGGCGGTGGCATATTAGAATGAAAGCGTAAACCTTTCTCATAACCTCGAGGGGGGGGGCGTTTTGGAATGAAAGTGTACAGCTTTTTTATAACCACTAGATGGTGGCATACATTTATTAAATGTAAAAGTTTTTTTTCAATTTGCCCTAACAGAATCAGAATCATCTTTATTTGCCAAGTATGTCCAAAAACACACAAGGAATTTGTCTCCGGTAGTTGGAGCCGCTCTAGTATGACAACAGACAGTCAATTTACAGAACACTTTGGAGACAGAAATGCATTGACAAAAAAAAAAACAGTCACTGAGCAGTAAAGGGTTGCTAGTTATCTGGTAATGCCGGTACTTTTTTTTTTTTGACAATTGTGCAAAAAGATGCAGAGTCCTCTAGCACTTAGAGCAGTTCGAATGACTAATATTGCAATAGTCCGGTGCGATGACCATTTTGCAAAGGGCGCTGAGACTTCAAGGAGTGTATGCGGTTTAAAGTGATGAGTAGTGCGATAATCTGGGACATTGTTGTATACCTATGTATAATGCGCACTATTGACTTTTGACAATTTTGGGGGGGAAAACATGCGCATTTTACACGAGAAATTACAGTAACTCATCACATTGACTTGTATATTACCACAATCATCAACTAACAGGACAAGACAGAAATATTGTTTTCAAATACACTCACTTGAGGTGTATATATTATACTGTTTACTATACTGTACTGCAAAACCAGTTCAGTAATGTCATGTCGTTAAACTCCTTTTAATGGTGAAATACTGTATGTATATTTAAGGTATGACGACATTAACTTGCAATGAAATGAGATTTGAAACTCAAATGTTTAATATGGCATCAATTTGAAAAGTATTGGTGTCTTTTGACAAATTCATTAAAAGTAACTCATGACCCAGCCGGCAGCATCATCACACTCATGCAGCTGCAGCACCACCTGCCAGGCATCACGCAGAGACTCAGGTGGGGCCACTCAAACACACAGCAGGCAGCCTTCACTTCACAGCAGAAACAACTGGAGGCACGACGATAGGATAGATAGACGCGAAATGACAAAGTCAGAGGATGTGTGCCACACCTAAACTCGTAGGATTCTCCTTGCTGACATGCCTTGATTTGTATCCCTTCAAGAGTACTTGCAGGAGGCTGCTGAACCAAGTTATCGCCTTGATTTGTATCCCTTCAAGAGTACTTGCAGGAGGCTCCTGAACCAAGTTATCTTTATTTCATTCCTCAATCTGAGATGGAAGAAGCCTTTTGGTGTATGGCTATGCTGACATGACAAGCATAGAATCTAAAACTAGGCCTACTTTTAGATGTAGCTAAATTTAGTCATCAAAACAGTACAAAACATTTGTTAAATGACATACAATATGATTACATTTATTACGCTTTCTGACTTAATTTACAAATAAATACAGCGAGTCAGAGCTGGCCCTCCCAATAAGCAAAATAAATTCCCGCTCTACATTTTGACCTCTAATCTGATCTGGCATCCCACATATAAATAAAGAAGCTGAACCAACCTGATCCAGCCAAATATAAAGAGCATTCGGAAAGTATTCACAGAACTTCACATTTGACACATTTTATTACGGCACAGCCTTATTCCTAAATAGATTAAATTCATTTTCACCCTCAAAATTCTACACCCAACACCCTGGAATGACAATGTGAATTCCATCCATCCATCCATCCATCCATTTTCTGTACCGCTTATCTTCACTAGGGTCACGGGCATGCTGGAGCCTATCCTAGCTATCTTTGGGCGAGAGGCGGGGTACACCCTGAACTGGTCCCCAGCCAATCGCAGGGCAACAATGTGAATTATTATTATTTATCTTTCAAATTGATCACATCATAATAAGTACATACTGGAAGCTCAATGTGGGCTGTGTCAAAATGTTGACTGTAATAGTCAAGCTGTGGGTTGAGTTTGGGAATGAATGCTCTAAGCCAAGGACATGTAGCGGGTCCACCAATCCAGGACCGATAACACCAGACTCGGTATTTGTGTTCGACGGATGCTCAAATGAGCCATAATAAATCAGCCTAAGCATATGGAACAAGCCACATTATTTGTGTTTGTGGTATTGCATTATCACATGATTGATTGATGATTTACATTCACATAATGCAAAGGTCAGTGAGGACGGCTAGGCCCATGATTCCAGCAGTTCTTTTTGACCACAACTTGTACCAAAGCTAATATATATATTTATATGTTACATTTTTTACAGTTATTGATGGTGTAGTGGTACATTCGCCTGACTTTGGTGCGGGCAGTGTGGCTTCAGTTCCTCTCTCAGGGATGGTGTGAATGGTTGTCTGTCTCTATGTGCCGTGCGACTGGTTGGCGACCAGTTCAGGGTGTAGTCCGCCTTTTGCCCGAAGACAGCTGGTATAGGCTCCAGTGCCCTGTGACCCTGAACAGGATAGGTGGTATTGTGTGTGGATGGATGGATATTTTTTTTACATGTTGTGCCTCATTATTTTTTGCGCTTGGGTAGACCGGCTCCACCTGCACTATGCCATTGGTCAGTATAACATCAGCCTTTGCTGGAATGAAGGATTTCATAACTTGGCAGCAACCACCAGAGGTTGCAAATCTTTCAGGCGCGAATATTCAGCTGCCTAAATGGGCTGTGAGAGACTAAAATAAACTTCTGTTAAATTCTATTTATTTTCATGAGCAATAAAATGTGTTTTTCAATAATACAACACAGCACAGTTTGGTACATGATTATTACTTTTTAAACCAGACAGTTTAAAAAAATTCCATATTACATGTAATTTGCAGTTACTCATTATGGTTTGTTCATCAGAAGGGGGAATGTTAAACTCTAGTGTTTCAGATTAACAAATGATGCCTAATTTGTCGAGAAGGAAATTTGTTGTCATGCACGTCAATAATCTGGAGCATCAAAAGTAAAACATAATGAAGGTTGCTTCAATATTTATAGCAATAAGGGCCAGGCCGATACATTTTGCATAAGAGAAAGGAAGTATGTGTCACCTTCCACATGGAAACTAATCTCTATAAAACATGTATGTGGTGCATTCAATGTTGTGCATAACGGCCAAACGAATGCATCGCACCATTCACTCAAAGATTTATATAAAATTATTCCTGTAATAACAGTAATAAAGGGTGGTTTGCTTAAACACTTTTTATCTTCATGTCACGTTTGAAAAGCCTAATTTAAATGACACGAAATCATTTCTGAATTCTGCCTGGCCTGTGGAACAGCAGTGGGAGGTTTAATTGCACTTTCAAAAAACACAAACCACATCCATTGATCTGTCATCTCAAATGAGATCAGAAACTGAAATGGACAAAATAAGATTTGGACATCCATCCATCTTCTATAATGCTCAGGGACATGAATTTATGAAATCAGCTATGATGCAGTCTATTGCAAATGTGAAATAGCAACTATTTTTGGCATGGACATGTATTGATCAAGACATCCAATTTTCTCCTAATAGGCAAACACTCATGTAATGTCTTTTAATTATGCAGAAATAATTTTGTGGGAAAATAATTTAAAAATCCTTGTTCAAAAAAGAACTTTACTTGCACAGGCATATGGTATTGAAATTATTCTATCTGATGTCAGTATATTACTTCACCAGGCCACTGATCATTTTTATTAAATTTTAAGAAAATCTTGAGGCACATCGGAATTCATTTCAGAGCACCTCAGTAGAGAATTACAGTGTAAAGACGTTTTGATTGATGGCTGAAAGCAGTTAGCTCAAAATCTACTTTCTATGTAAAAGGGGCAATTTCCGTTACAGTGCATTTCACAGAGCACGTTATTAAACCAAAATACTGCTTGACTGGCCGAAGGCTAAGTGATCTGATTTTGCATAATCCTCCACAGCTGAGGCCTAACCTCGCCACAGTCCCTGCACCTATAAGTACCTGAACCACAACACCTTCTAAACAACACACTCAAAGCAGATAAAGGTTGAACTCTGCTTGGAGACTTAACCCTGAGAATTATCCAGAGGAGAGCACACCCCTTACACTATAAACAAATGCCAGTGCTAAGATTGGTTTCAACTTATGCACCTTCAAATGGCAATTTGGCTTTACACTGACACGGAGCCAACCCAGAACTGCATCACCAAAAACTGGCGCGACAGCTGAAATTAGGCTGCCGCCGGTGGACGATGGGCACCAACCCAATGTGAAAGGGATATTAAGAGTTAACATTCTAATTATACAACCCCCAATTCCAATGTAGTTGGGACATTGTGTAAAACGTAAATGAAAACTATGATTTGCAAATCTCTTTCAACCTATCTTCAATTGAATATACTACAAAGAAAAGATATTTAATGTTCAAATTGATGAACGTTGTTTTTTTGTTGTTGTTGTAAATACTCTCTCATTGTGAATTTGATGCCTGCAACATGTTCCAAAAAAGCTGACATGACTCTCAGAATGTACAGATCTACTCAAGTAGGTAGGTTTGCATCAAATCTATGTGTTAATTTTATGCCTCGCTCTTAGGTTTCACTAACTAAAGGCTCTAGCCCTGAATTAATATATTCCAACAAAGTCTGTTTTAGTATGATTTGTAATTATTTCCAGAACCCACAATTTAATACATTAGGTTGTTTTCTTTTGGCGTTACAAGTGTGAGGTTTGTCTTTCCTCACCTGGATCGTCATTGCCTTGCAATGTATGTACACTATTAAACAATGTGTGCTTTGTGCACGTGTATGTGCAGGTGTTTTGCGTTTGAATGGGGGTAGACTTCTTGTATGCTTATTTTTTGTCAGCTTTGAATTTCTGTCAATTTCTGTAACTTTGTGTTGCATTTTAATGTATGAAAAGTGCAAAATAAATGCATTTGATTTTGATTTGACATTTAGTTCAGTAGTGCCTTGAGATATGAGTTGAATTTGTTCTGTGACCATGGTTGTAACTCAAAACACTTGTATAGCAAATAATCTTTTCCCATTGAAATGAATAGAAATGCCACTAATTAGTACCAGCTTTCCGAAAATAAAGAAATAAAATGAAATTGTTGTATTGTGGGTGGCAGTGCGTTGGCCGACTGGTTAGCACACCTGCTTCACAGTTCTGAGGGCCTGGGTTCAAATCCGGCCTCGCCTGTGTGGAATTTACATGTTCTTCCCGTGCCTGTGTGGGTTTTCTCCGGGCACTCCAGTTTCCGCCCACATCCCAAAAACATGCATGGTAGGTTAACTGAAGACTCTGCTCGAGCATGCCTGCGACCCGAGTGAGGAAAAGTGGTACAGAAAATGGATGGATGGACATAATTAAACAGAATATAAAGAAACAGTTTTTGTCACACTGCATCAATTAAATGCGGCTCCGTCTGGTGTGCCTGCCTTAGCCACCTGGGGGAAGTATAAGATAGATATGCTGTTGATTGCGACATTATTATGAATCCCACTGTGTTCTAGGTAGTCTTTGCCACTTGGCCGCAGCAAAGCATATTGCAGTGGGGCATGTCTTGCCTTAAACTCTAGTGGGATTCACAAAAATGTTTACATTTTTCACTGAATTCTTCAGAACTTTGAATCCGTTGCTTAAAGTATAAATACATTTCATATGTTTGAAGAAATGTGCTGAAATGAAAGACTGACAACAATATAGTTCTGAATTGTTGAGTTATAGCTTGAAATGCTTTTACACCATCTCAGACGGCTGGATTTCTTTTGGGCGGGGCTAAAAACTAGCCTGGTAATGAAAGCGGGCTGGGGCGTATACTTTCTGGCACGAGGTCCTCCCCCACTATATAACAGCAAGTACCCTTACTCCATGCAGTGGCCATTCGGCGGAATTGCCAAATTGTTTTTCATAATAACGTGACTCATTACTAACAGTGGAGCATGCAAAAATACACCTTCCCTGAAGTGTTATGTGTTTTGTGTTACTTGGGCTACAATTTCTTTGCATCTGACCCCATTGTGTCGCATTGTGAGGCAGTGGCGAAGCGAAAGGGATCCGCCACCCCGGCAGCTGCTTGCCAGCCCGCCAGCTCCTAGAGGAGCCGCTGGAGGTCCGGCGCAATGGCGTCAGGGCCGTCAGCTTCACAGTTGACGACCGCGACATTGTCGGGTGTGTATATGGTGCACCTTCCGGCGGCCACAGCAGTGCGATTAATGGCCCACTGAATTTCAACAGCGGCAAAGGATGGAAAATTGTCCGGGCGGGGGGCTCAGAGACTGTTTGGCCACCACAGAGAGTCTTTCTGCGGCCCGTGAGAACTTGTACAATGTGCGTAGCTGGGAATTCTCCTTTTGCGGGTTAGGAGGTGTGAGTAAAGACACATATTTGATTGACAGCTGAAAGTTCTGGTGAGGAGGGATTTTCAGAGCATGCAGCGACAGGCCTGCAACATCTGGAAGCTGCAAGAATGTCTCAATTCTTGACCATTTTGAAGCCTGATTTCACATTCTTTGCGATTTTGTTATCCCTTCAAATGTGTCCACCTTGTTAACAATGCTCTTCTATGTGGTCTGTCAAATTTACAAGACATTTTTTGATGACTTTTGGGGTGGCTTTAAAGAGTTAAAGCTCTGCAATATAGATGCTAATTAGCGTTTGCATTAAGATGACAGGGTCGTTCCTCAGGCAGTTTGGCTGTTTTAAATACACAAGGTGTTTAGCTTGACAGTAAACTTTTGATGAATTTTTCACTGTTTGCAAAACTGCTGCTTATTGGAAAGTGTGTTGAGTTGAATTCACTGCCACCATAAAGTGTTCGTATTTCAAGTCTCTGCTCGCAAGTCAAAGCAAAAAAATTGGTTGAACAATGGCTCGTACAGTGTCTCGATAAACTAAGTCTGGTCACTCGTATCGGAAGGCACCGCTGTAGTAGTAAAAATGTGTTTTCAAAGTATTATAAAAATAACCATGAATAATGCCATTTGCTTTAATGATGTACCAATTGCATGGTGGATGACACATACTAAATATACACAGAATACCAGCAGTTGTGTTTATTTTGTGTATCTCTTCACATGCTGACTGTGTCTATTCATCATACGCATGCATAACGATGGCTTCATTAAGATACTAAATGTTGTGTAAACTGTAGAGGAAAATTAATGCGGCTAATAAGGATTAATCCGCTGAATCTGAGAACGCTGATGCTGAGCCAATTAACACTGACGTTTGGGTGAACAATGACATGCCAATAGTAAAGAATATCACCATCAGAATGGACTAAAGTCAAATATACTGTATCATCTCATTAGACCTACTGCATTGTGTGTGCGTGAGTGTGTGTTTATGTTCAGAATGACTAGAAAACAGTTTGTATGCCAGCCAGACTGGGAAAAATATCTCCATTGCTTAGGATTTGAACATATATAACGTGGATAGGTGGGCACATTTCCAGTTAATATATGGAAATAAAAACCAGAGCTGGCTCTAGTTCAAATTCACAGATCAATGAAGGTCTGAAAAGGAAGGAAAGACACTTTTTGAAAAAAGTAGTGAGAGTGGAGGACTACTGTGTGGAGAGTAAACAGATGAGTGCAAATACAAAGGTGGGAGGTAGATTGTGGAATACATACTGTACATATATTGTTACATATGAGGGATCTGACTCTGCAATTGCATGTGAATCCCAAGACAAAGAGGGAGCGAAAGCTAGGAAGAGTAAAGGAAGCGATAAGGCAGACAGAGAAAATCTGCAATGAAACCTCCATGCGGACACAGATTTCTTGTTGGATCAAGTAGTACATCGCTACACCTACGTTGTTTGGATAAGAACTTGCACTAACGCAGCCAATGCAGGTGATAACCTTTAAAGGACCTGGCTTATGATGAAAAAGAATTATAGCAATGTAGGTGTTGATACAATACAGCAACAAAAGTATAGCTATATTTCTCTAACAATTGATCAATCAATCAAGGGTCAACTAAAACTCATTAGTTGCCTGTGAGTCGTCAAGTCTTCATCTTACAAAGGCATTCAGGAGAATTGTAAGCTTACAACCTCTCAGTTTCAACATCAGTGACCTCAGAAACTTTATGGCTGAATGGACAAAAAGTCAACACAGTCTAACATCTTGTACAAAGATTTCCTAGAAGAGTGGATGGATGCTGTTAGGGCTGCTAAATGGGGGATGGAATTTATATTGTCTTTCTTCAGGTGTACCGGTACCAATACTTGGCCATAAAGTGGATGTTTTCCCAACCAATAATTCTATGGATTTGTTTTTATTAATTTTTTTTTAAATATCAGATATATATTTTTTTAAAGAAAGAAGCTAGCCAAGACACAGCTTTGTTTCATAACTCTTAGTAATATCTTACTGCTACAGTGTAGTAGTCTAATCTCTATTTCTTAAGGGTTGAGATAGTTCTTACCTTGGGTGGGCTCTCTGATCCAGGATATTCTCTCTGATCTAGTTTGTTCCAACGCTGCATCAGTTTAATGACTATTGGCTTGCTGAAGTCCACTAGTTGGAAACCAGTCACATTGGCGCCACCATGCATGAACCTTTCCAGAGAAATATCCTTAAACCCCTGTAAGGAAGGAGAATTAAAAACAATATACACACACACACACGCACACACACACACACACATATATATATATATATATATATATATATATATATATATATATATATATATATATATATATATATATATATATATATATATATATATTATGATCCATTCGCTATTATGAGGAATATAAGAGAGCTTGTGCTAGCTAAGCATACTTAATATACTCGCAGAGATTATCGACACTATTTATCCCCTAATCAATATGGTGCAGCTTCTGCTCCTTCATAAAATTTCATGCAGAGTAACCCTCTGTAATAGAGTGGCCATGTAGAGTGATTCATTTAGGAACGAGGGAGCGTACAAGGTAGAAACATGTGAGCCTGATCCTGGACTGATGAAAAGTAATTGCTAAAAGCGCTAAGAGCTTTTTTTAACCCCTACTTGACCTCGTCTTCCAGCCCTCTTCCTCACGGCCCCACCGGGAATGACTGAGAGATTAAAGACCAGGCATTGCTAAATTGACTATTCTAAGTCTGATAGGTACATCTGTAACTTGCTGAACCAAGTGACAAAATGCAGCATATTATTGACATTGGAAGACTAAGATAACAATGCCATTCAAATTACTTTTTTTTTGGTTTCATATCTGGCAATTGCAAAACAAGTGTAACAGCAGCAAATAGCTCAATATGTCTTACCAGGTTTGCTATGATGTAGTGGTAGCCTTTTACGTGTTTCCCCACACTGACTGCCTGAAGAAAGATTGACAAAGTGCAACACATTAAAATTATGAAATGCTTGGTTGACAATGATAGGCAAAATCACATTGACTGAGAAAATACAGTCAGTTGTTTAACATTGGACTAAACTGTTTCATTTTTGAAACGTATTACTTTGGATACAACCCTCCAAACAAGTAATGCAGTTTTCTATTCTAACATGACTGCTAATTAAAATTGTTTCAAGTGTTTATTTTTCAGCAAGTAAAAAGTATATAATTTCAAGAAAATGGAGCATCACATTGAGCACCCTGATTCCAGATTGATCTCAGGCCATGTTTATATGACAATTGTCTCACTAAGAACATAAAAATGTTTATGTTGAAAAGTGGATTAACTATTATGTAATCTGCATGCATTTTGACTGTATAAATGCAATTACACTCCATGAAATGAATGCACTGTTTTAGCTTGACATTCATGCTCTTGAACATTATAATTGTGCTGAGAGAAACAACGCGGGACCAGCATCAAAGCTGCAGGAAACTTGAATGATGATACTGTGCTCAAAGTTCTTCAAGTTATGTGCTTATCATGCATTGTCTATATATATACATTTATCTATAAATGTTTTACTATTTACTTTTTTTTACGTAAAAATTACTATTACTTTATAATTAAAAGATCGTTCTTTCTACCACCCTCACATATCAGCAGCTACACCCACGCACCCACGCACGCATGCACACACACACACACACACGCACGCACGCATGCACACACACACACACACACACACACACACAACCACACACGTACACACACACGTACACACACACGTACACACACACACACACACGGTGCAGCTGGCAGGGCCTGACAAACAGAGCAGTGTGTCTCTGAGCAGGGACACTCGCCAACACAGACACCGCAGAGGCCATTGTGACACGAGTTTGTGTCTGTTGTAAACACTAATGTGTGTTTGTGTGTATCTCTGGCTGTCCGTTCACTCACCACAGAGTCTAATTAAAAAGCAGTCTGTCTGTCTGGAACAGGGATATTCGTGTTTGTAGTCCAATGGGTACGCCCATTTAAATGCTACTGTGTATGTATTTATTTCCTTATAACATGATTCACATGTACAGTACAAGATGTATCCTTGATAGCGACGTATATTAAGGGTGAATGCATGTGTCAGTATGAGGGGCCGTTAGGGACATTATTTAGGATTCGCTCTCACACTTACTATTCAAATGCTTTCACACACACACAAACAACTCAATTGCTCTCATTGACTACTCAAATGCTCTCATTGACACTCCTCAAATGCTCTCATGTAAACTACTCAAATGCTCTCATTTACACTACTCAAATGCTCTCATTAACACTACTCAAATTCTCTCATTTACAGTAGTCAAATGCTCTCATTTACACTACTCAAATGCTCTCATAAACACGCATCTTGTGCTCATCAACACTACTCAAATGCGTTCACGCGAGCACGTCAATCACATTCTCGCACACATCACTGGCATTCACGAGTTGTGTCCATCATGCTCACATGTGAATTGTGTAAATCTTTTATTAAGTAGTTCACTTCAAAAAGTGAAATTATAGAGATGAACTGCACACTGCACACACTCAAGAGTGAAGTATTTCATATTTAAAATATGTATTATTTTGATGATTGATGATGATGATAGCAAATAAAAAAAATCCCCATATTGAGAAACTAAAATATAACGTCAAACGAAAGAGTGAATTAATTCAGGAAATAGTGGAATTTGCCCTCTGAAAAGTATAACTATATTAACTATAGTATATTTTATGAATGGATTTGAGGATGGTATGTGAATAGAATTGACATGTTTATGCGAATGTGTTTGAGGTGTATGTGTGAAAAAGCATTTGACATGTTTATGTGAGCGTGTATTTTTATGAGTTGAAAAGGAAGTGGTTTCAAAATAAAATATGGCATTGACCAACAGCCATAAAGTACAATAGTACTAACTTAAACAGTAGCGTTACATAGCCTTATACTGTATAGTACATACATATATATTTTTAATATATATATGTCGTATACTTGTTGATTATTGTGTTACAATAACGCTTTTCCTCATTGATTTAAAATGGCTGCTTTTAATATGTAAGTGCTGTAGGATATGACGTAATGGTTGGCCAATAAGAAGCCATGTCGTGTATGACGTAGGGCTAGGCTGGCTCGTCTGTCAAGAGCGAGACGCCATTATTCTGTCGCGTATGCTGCCGAATAAATGTGCCTTTCGGGCTAAAGCGCAGTGGACGTGTGTTTACGCCTGGACTCAAGGCAGAATTTCAACACCGCTGCGTTACAATCTGAAACCTATACGGTTCGTTGCAGGCAGGATGGCCGGATAGTCGGGTTTAAACTCCCCTGCGCCGGTGTACCTAATGAGGTGCCCAAAGCGAATGAAGGAATTTAATTGTCGTAGTGAAACTCGTGTCATCGATATGCACTCCAGACTACACACAGTCAGAGTCGAATATTTTATGAGTTTTTTAAATATAGGTACATCTCAGGCGGCATGGTGGCCGACTGGTTAGACCGTCAGCCTCAGAGTTCTGAGGACTAGGGTTCAATCCCCGGCCCCGCCTGTGTGGAGTTTGCATGTTCTCCCCGTGCCTGCGTGGGTTTTCTCCGGGCACTCCGGTTTCCTCCCGCATCCCAAAAACATGCATGCTAGGTTAATTGAAGACTCTAAATTGCCCATAGGTGTAAATGTGAGTGCGAATGGTTGTTTGTTTGTATGTGCCCTGCGATTGGCTGGCAACCAGTTCAGGGTACCCCGCCTCCTGCCCAATGATAGCTGGGATAGGCTCCAGCACGCCCGCGACCCTAGTGAGGAGAAGCGGCTCAGAAAATGGATGGATGGTACATCTCAATAAATTAGAATATAGTTGAAAAGTTTTTCTTCAGTACTCAGAGAGTGATTAAACACTGAAGTATTTTTCAGAGGGCAAATTCCAGCCTAATTTCTACATTAAAAATCACTTTATTTCTTGAATTAATTATTTCGTTTGACGTTATATTTTAGTTTCTCAATATGGGGAATTTTGTTTTTATTTGCCTTGTGCTACTATCATCAAAATAATACATATTTTAAATATGAAATACTTCACTCTTAGTGTGTGCAGTGTGCAGTTCATCTCTATAATTTCACTTTTTGAATTTAACTACCTAATAAAAGATTTACACTATTCACGTGTGAGCATGATTGACATGAACTCGTGAATGCCAGTGATGTGTGCGAGAATGTGATTGACGTGCTCGCGTGAACGCATTTGAGTAGTGTTGATGAGCGCAAGACGCGTGTATGCGAGAGCATTTGAGTAGTGTAAATGAGAGCATTTGACTAGTGTAAATGAGAGCCTTTGAGTTGGCAATGAGAGCATTTGAGTAGTGTTAATGAGAGCAAGACTCATGCGTATGAGAGTGTTTGAGTAGTCCTTATGAGAGCCTTTCAGTAGTTTGTGTGTGTGTGAAAGCATTTGAATAGTAAGTGTGAGAGCTTATCCTGAATAATTTCCCTCACGGCCCCTCATATGTCAGAGCTCTGTGTCAGATTTGTGTCAATTTTGTTTAGTGACACGTGCGCACACACTCACGCATGTGCATACACACGCAGGTTTCAAGTCCTGTAAATTCTATATGCAACTTTTTCTGCCACGTCATCCCTCACAAGCCAAGGAAAGGAACATGACCCCACCAACCACACATGCATTACACCTACTAAAGTTGAAAAAATTTAAATTATCTTAGTAGAACTTGTTTTAAATCAAGGTCAGGCAGCATCAATGTCTAACAATGATGACCCTGCCCTTCCACCAGCACTGGTGCATGTTTACAGGCCTAACCCATTCAGATGGGACTAACAATGCTCCCTGTGAATAAACCTGTGATGTTCAGTTGCTATTTAAGTTCATATTTTTCCATTAATTACATGGGGGAAATTTCTGTTTTGTTTCATTCATATAAGGCATGCTGTCACAAGTGGCTTGAAGCTGACAGCTGGCAGACAATAGTGATACAATGGAAATATCAAAATGGAAACGTGCCATTCCTCCATTAATGACTGTAATTAATCATTTTCTTGTGACAGTCTACTGTGTTGTCAATTTGTAAAGCTTTTTATTATGTGTTAAGGGCTTTTCGATTGGGTTCAATTGTACAATATCTCCAAATCGTTTTTTATTGGACATTGCTGTTGCCACACTGGCCAAGAGCAGTGACAATCCTCCACTCACACACGGATCGCTGCTCAAGGCACCACTGACTGTACTAACATGGAGAAGAAGTAGAAGTGGTATAGAAAATGGTTGGTTGAATAGAACCTAATGGGAAAAAAAATCCTGGAATCGCAGTATAAAGCAGTATATTGACTCAAGAACATTATTGTCTGCTTTGTGTAAATAGTACATTGTAGTATATTGACAGTACCTGTTCTAGCATGCTCAGTAGTCGCTCTGGCTCCAGGTCAATGACAAACTTCCTTTCTTGACGTCGGTCCAGGTCTTCTAAAAGTCGGCGATATCCAGCCTCGTTGAAACTCTCCACACAGATCGCACTCACCTAAGTTAAAATTGAATACAAATTAGGCAGAAACAAATGGCATGTAATCTGATAATAATATTGCAGAACCAATACAGAGTGCAGAACCACTTTTTATGCATGCTGCATGATGTGTTTATTTTGGTCCATTTCCAGGGTTTTTGTGTGTGTGTGTGTGTGTGTGTGTCTGCTTACCTGCCAGCCGTTTTGCCCTGCTCTCTCCATGATTGCCTGCAGGATGGCATAACCTAGGCAAGTGAGAAAATAGAGAAGGGAAAATAGGAGCATGAACAATGTAAGAGCTGCTTGAGATGTTGAGCAATTATGATTTGCCGTTTTTACAAAAACATTTTAATGCTTAATATTCCCACCAGTGTTCAGAAAAAGTTTGATTTTATCACAATTACCTCAGTGTGTGTGCATATGGGCAATATCAGCAAAGTGCTTGCAGGTGTCCATTAATATCCAGCAGACTCATCAGCCCATCTCATTTACTGAAGCAATATCCTAATGTCTTGCCTTCCAATGAGGAGGGTAAAGCACTTAACGTTGCATTCCTAGCAACAATCCTCCCTTGTCCAACGCATCAAGTACATCATTAGATGATGATGTACCACACACTATTTGACTGTGAGTCAACACTAGCTGTTCCTTTTTTCGTAGACAGCGCATCTGTGGCGGTGCCCAAATGCTGGTGGATTCAGATTTTTACGCAAGCGCAGGGCTGCACATTTTTACCAATTTGGCAGACCAGTGTCCTTGGAGATGCACCTGGTGGAGTGACAATTTGGTGGCAGAAAGTCGATCTAAACCTATGACTGCTCAGAACACGTCTAAGTCCTAGTGCAAAGTAGATGGCTCGTCTGACGCGACTTTGGTGAATTTGATTGGTGCCCAGGCAAACAGATACTGAGATACTACTCATTCTGTATTTAATAAGGCTATCTGCTCACATTGTCTGTGATTGCGCATTGTCCTCTTACACACAAAGAATGGTGCCATATCTACATCAAGACTGTCAGACATTTATAAAGGGAATGAGAGGAGCCGCTTCGATTGGCTGTGGCTCAGTAGGTAGAGCGGGTTGTCCAGTGACAAGCTAAGGGTAGCTGGTTTGAATCCCGGCTCCAACTGTCTGCGAGTGTCTTTGGGCAAGACACTGAAACCTAATTTGCTCCCAGTGGGCCTGGCAGCGCCTTGCATGGCAGCAGTCGCCCATTGGTGTATGAATGTGTGTGTCATTGAGTGAATGTGAGGCTTTGCAAAGCGCTTTAGGCACTGTGATGGTGTAGATAAAGCTCTATATACTGTAAGTGCAGTCCATTTACCATTTACCAGATATCATGAATGGTATTTTTCACTGGATATGTTTTTTATTGAATTTTTATTTTGTATACACTTGTTTTTGTATGTAAATTTGGTTTCATAAATAAATGGATAAAATATCAGAGAAAATGGTCATTAATTTTCATGTAATTTTATGGAAAAATACTTTTAAAAAACTATCGGGATATAAACAGTATCGTTATTGGGCTATAACATTTTGTCCATTTTGTACAGCAATATCTCACAGCAATATGTAGAAACATCTTTCGCATTATCATATTATCCAACCATCCATCCATTTTCTGAGCCGCTTTTCCTCACTAGGGTCGCGGGCGTGCTGGAGCCTATCCCAGCTGTCATCGGGCAGGAGGCGGGGTACACCCTGAACTGGTTGCCAGCCAATCGCAGGGCACATACAAACAAACAACCATTCGCACTCACATGCACACCTACGGGCAATTTAGAGTCTCCAATTAATGCATGTTTTGGGGATGTGGGAGGAAACCGGAGTGCCCGGAGAAAACCCACGCAGGCACGGGGAGAACATGCAAACTCCACACAGGCGGGGCCGGGGATTGAACCCGGGTCCTCAGAACTGTGAGGCTGACGCTCTAACCAGTCGCCCACCGTGCCGCCTTATCATATTATATTATTATATATATAATATTAATGACATAAATGATATCACATATTTGTATTATTTAATTCCTTTACACATTGATAAGAGTGTAGCATGTGTTAATGTTTACCGTGTGTAAAGTCAATCCTGTGAGATTGATGTTGTCAAACAAGTATTCATTTAACAATAAGTATAATAAATTACATTAGCGATTGGCTGGCAACCAGTTCAGGGTGTACCCCGCCTCCTGCCCGATGACAGCTGGGATAGGCTCCAGCACGCCCGCGACCCTAGTGAGGAGAAGCGGCTCAGAAAATGGATGGATGGATGAAATTACATTAGCAGTTGTCATCTGCAGTTCTGCCCTGCAACATCCTGAAATGTGTTTCTAACATTTTGGGCAACAATGTTTCACAATAGTCATAATTAAGTCATAATCACGATAATTACTATATCGATTTATGGTTCACTAAATAAAATGGACAACGATAGTTTTTCCGGACTCGACTCCGGACTTCTTGCGGTGAGCCGGCGTGCGGATCACACAGCGAGCCAGCAGAATTGTATGGCTGTGTCATTTCCGCTAGTGGGCTCATGGAACACCGGGGTCCACTCTTGCCAGTGCCAGATTCACACAACAGAGATACTTAAGGGAAAGTTAACCGTTTGTTGAGCTAGCTCGTTAGCTTGCGAGCTAACAAGCTAGACTGTGAGCTAACTAACAACCGATTTGAGCTAAACAGCTTTCTCAGCCGTGGAAAAGTCCTTTAGAACATCAGAGCTTCGCTCTGCGTTGTTGTGTGTGTTAGTCCCCAATTAAAATAAACACGGGAACGTTAACTGTTTATAGAGCATAACCTCAGCGGCACGTGTTATTCAGGCAGTAGTTGGCTACAGCGAGCGTCAACGTATACTTCATTGACAGGTGAAGGGCACGATCCTCTTCAGCGGACTGACCACACAGAAGCCGGGTTTACATGGAGACTTTTTCTTCATTCCGATTGAAATCATTCTGATTGAAGATCTCTGGTCAACTCTTTACATGTGACTTGATCTATTCTGATCGGGTGTACACATGTGCAGTACATTTAATAGGAACAGCCGTGAGACATAAGCACGTCATCGTGAACGTCACGTCATTAATCAAGATGGAGGTCTGTTTATTTAAAAAAAAACAAAAAAACGATAAAAACAATTTCTAAGTAGTTAAAAATAAGACATTCCGTCGCATACGGGCCGCCATATTTACGCTGTGCGTGTAAAGGATGATGTCACTGCGCATTTACATCGAGACAAAGAATGCGCAGACAGCTTTTCCCGGCTGTATTCTGAATGACGGTATACATGGCGAAAATTTACTTCTGATCAGTTTGGCAAAAGGAATGGTCAACCCCTGTGAAGCCGAATGAAATGCCATTCGGATTCGGCCTGTTTATTCCAATTAAGGAGTTTATATGGCGCATTTTCATTCGGTTTGGGCTTCTAAACCGACGATAATCAGAAAAAAAGGCTCCATGTAAACCAGGCTTGTTTTGCTGCTCCTTATTCTTTATTTCAGTCCCAGGGGGATCCATATCAGTGAATAAAGAAAAGCAATTTAATAGAGAAACAAGAAATGAATGATTTAAAAGCAAAAAATAAAATATACTCAATAATAAGGGCAGGCCTTAATTTTCATGATTTCAGAGGCATTAAAAAAAACTATCATTTATCGTGATAGTTTTGGGGAAAATATATTGCCTTAGAAAAATTGTTATAGTGACAGGCATAGCCATAATATTAAAAGGGCACAACTTTTATAGAGTTGTGCTTGTTTACGACAATATATTTAGAGTTATCTTTAAAAAGACAGGCCATGTGTTGGCTCACATTAGATTGTGCTGCACCAAAAGAAGTCCAGTGTGTGTATATATGTATATACTGTATAGTAAACGTATACATATTTATGTGTGTGTGGAGCACAGTGGTGAGTCTAATACAGTAGTGAGTGTAAAACAGAACACAGTGTTGCTGCCCATTTTCCAGCACATTACCAGCAGCAGAGCATAATGGGAGCCTATAACAAGGTCCCCTTCCTTGGCCAAGTGAGCACGGCCAAAAGTCTACACATCCATCCTTTGCTGCATTTCTCCTTCATTTCCCCCTCTTTTTCTCAATTTAATCTCCTCCAACTCCTGCTGCATGCCACTGGATATCAATAGATGCTTGTGATCCTATTTGTTACCCTCTTTTCTTGCATTTCTCATACCCCCGCCTCCTTGCGTTTCTGACAAAGTACCATACCTGTCTCTTTCCTATCAACTTGTTTGTCCCCTGCTCCCCTCATTCTACACCTGTCCTTTATGCTTCCTCTCTTTCTGGCTGCCTAGCCAACTTGACTGACTCTTGTGTTCCGCCTCTCTTCACTTTCATCTGTCATCACCCAGGATACGAATCGAGACAGCCTCAACTTGCCTCCATACTATGGGACAGTGGATCACGTCTGACCTTCATTTCCTCTGTGTTTGGGAATTGCTCTAGTTTTCTCGGAGTAAAAAAGCTAATGCTTTGCCTATGTGCATGATGCGATGGTTTAATTATAGCCAGGTGACCACTATGAGCCTGATTGATGAAAGGTTTGCGCTAAACAGGTGAAAACTTGATTGCAAACAGATGTAGAAGCTGATCTATTAACCGGGCACACCCAGGATTATGTCCGACAAACAGGCAAAATTGTAGCAAAGTTTGTTTTGCATGTTCTGGGTGGAGTATATGTAAATAGATTAATTTTAGCATGTGCAACGTGATTTATCAAACCTGGGAGTAAAAACAAAAAATTCTGGGGAATTCTGTAAAATTTTGGCTCAGGATTAGGATCAATCTCTGTGGGAATGCGAATGATTTTTTTTCAAAAAACTGGGCAGGATTTATTTATTTCCATCCATCCATCCATTTTCTGAGCCGCTTCTCCTCACTAGGGTCGCGGGCGTGCTGGAGCAGGAGGCGGGGTACACCCTGAACTGGTTCCCAGCCAATCGCAGGATTTATTTATTTATTTTTTTAAATAGTTGGGATTTGGCAGGATTTTTTTTAACACTCGGTATTGGGAGGGAGTGGGATCAACCTCAGTGGGAGGGAGTGGGAGTCAACATCCATTCCCGTATCAGCTTATAGAGTGTAGAACAGGCATGAGAGGCAGTTGGGGGGAACTTTTCTGCTTGTGTAAACATTTTTCAATTAACTAAAACAAAAATTAGCGCGACAAATCGTTTATTCAGCAATGCAATTTTGGAGCTTCTGAATAATCGAAGGACTCACTTGGAACCAGTCACAAAAAGAAGGTCTTATTACCGATGACAAAACTCATACTCAGGATTTCAGTGAGTCTGGGTCATTTGGTGCTGGCCTCTCCCTGATCAGTTTTTTACGTGTACTGTCCCAGTTTTTAATTGCAATATTCCATAGGATGGGCAGTTACAGTCAAGTTACACGCACTTGGGATGGGTTAAATTGATCGAAACATGGGATTTATGCAGTTGCTGGCTTTCCCAAATTATCGAGGCGACAGATTTGGTTTCTGTAACTCAGTAATTTGTGTTGTTTGTGTGTTATGTCTTCCTTTCAAACTTCATAATGCCATGCTCTCCCAAAATTTCCATGGTGAAAATGATCAAAGCTACCTTAAGCGCAAAACCCTCTCCTTCACTTTTACACCTCTCGCAACTGCATTTGCAATCTGTTAAGTGAATGAACATGGAATTTAGCACCCATGGCTTGGGTTTTTAGTAAAAGATCGCAATCATAGTAGAGCACACATAACACGCCTGCTAACAGAACGTGCAATCTGTTAGAGTGAATGCAATTTAACTCTTGCTATTTGGGAGCTTAGTAAATCAGGCCCTATGAGTGTCAGTGCAAATAACAGGCCTCGTCTGTCGTTGGTTCATCTTGACAACATGCACTAGCTAAACTTGATGAAAGAGAATTGATAAAATAATTAATAAATTATATATCGAATTAAAGAACCAGCTAAACAAAGGATTGTATTTTTTTTCTCAATATGATACCATCCAAAAGCTTTATGCCACCACTGGCTTTGAAGTTCTTTGAACTCTTTTCACTATTGTTGTATTTGACATAATGTATTTATTTTGACCATCTAAGTCACTATTGAATCAATGAAACAGTCCACCCCTGAGAATCAGTCTGTTCCTCCTCCTCCACAAACCAAGTCTGTGGTCTGCACTCAACTGATATTCTAGTAAATGGTCATTATAGAATTGATGAAAAGATTAATCTAATGGTGGCCGAAAACAGCACAGTACTCAATATAAAATACAGTAATCCCTCAATGTATCACGGTGCACGTATTGCGGATTCATTGCAGATCTTTTTATTGGTCAGTGTAATGCAAGGACTCTCCTGCACATCTTTGGTTCTATGAATCTAATGATGGCCGAGGACGTTGTCACAGTGCTGTATTTTTTTGCATTCTGTGTGTGTGTGGCTTCTCTTTTTACCTCTGTCCGTATCGTAGAGAAAGACAAATCGGCTCCAGTCGTAGTGGTCCAAAAGGGACAGCAAAGCCCCTCTGATGGATGGTCGCAGTTGCAGGGTGAACTGGGCTTCTCCTTCGGTGGGGAAGCTGGGTGTCACCAGGCTGATGTGCAGGGCCCCACAGAATGATGTCAGTGTGTTGACTGAGCGTTTGTCATAAAGACCGAATATGGTGAAGACACCCCTTGAATACTGAGAACAGACTGGGAGGGAGTTGAGAATGGAGAAAGAATTATTAGAAACACTTAAGAAGCACACAAATTGACATTATTTGTGAAAGTATACAAAAAGCATACATAACTATGAAAAATATTGTTCCTTTACATGTAATTACATCTGGCTATGCTTCTAAAAACCCATTCATGCAGCATACAGTATGGCATACCATTAAAACATGCAGGTGTACATACAAGTTTATATTTATTTCAACTGATTAATAAGTATCCAAACATGAAACGAGAGTCAATCGCAACGGCAGAATAGGCTGTCTGGCACAGGCAGTGAAGACTTGGCACATTTCATACAGTATGGGTGCACGCAAGCACACTCAGTTGTGCCGTTCACTACACAATTGAATAATCCTTTCAAAAAAGGCATCATTAAAGGGGAAATAAACAGGCGTTCCAACAAGAAATTCAAAACGTTTTTGTTTTCTTTTTAAAATTCTAAATCTGTTTATATACAATGCGGCCAGAGAGTATAATCCATTGTCTTGCATATATTTAGGGGAAGGTCAGTCTTTCTAAATATATATATATTTCTGAATACAGTATAACTATCAGAAAGGTTTGGGAGGTTGCAGTCAAATAAAAAACAAATATAAACTTTCTTCTTCAGATTCATACACACCACCAAAAACTTCAGGCTGGCTTCGAACTGAAAAATGAATCAACTATGTCACACTGAACCTCACTGTTCAGAACTGAGCCATCTTTCAACATTCAATCCAATCGCTCCGACACTTCAATTTCTAGCGAGTGCGTGTGGATTTATCAACATGATATTTTGTGTTTGATGCTTGAAGATGCTGTACATTGTGGCTTTGCAACCAGAGAGAAAAATACGAGCAGGTACTACATAATTTTTCAAGAATTCACTGAGGAAAGTCACAGAATGTGTTTTTATGGTCTGAGCTTTGAACTTGAGCTGCATCCAGCATCATAACTCAGTCCCCACCTTATGATACATCACTTTAGAGTAAACAGTGAGTCTGCAGACTTTGCTTTTGGCAACAAGCGGCTATCACTGGGTACTTCATCTTTCTTTTCTTCTCACATCTGTCAGATGTTCCATCCATCCTCTCTGTCTCTGTCTCTCTGTATCGGTCTATCTCTCTCTCACTTTCTCCGTCTCTGTTTGCACCATGAATGTTGCTGCACGCTTTCCTCGTCTTTACTCTTCCTTCACTCCCTCCTCCTGGGACTCAAGAGTAATTCCATTATCAGCTCTAAGCCTCAGTGGGGGTAAACAGTGAGGGACATGCAGCTTTGACGCTCCGCCTTGTGGCAATTAGACAAAGCTGAAACCTCTGCACCCAGCAGACGATAAGGCGGGGATTTAGTCTTTGATTATGACATGAGCTAAATGTCGCCAATTTAGAGAACTCGGAATGAGTTATTCAGTGCAAGCTCAGTCATAGTGTCCTCTAAATTAAGTACAGTATGTTATGTATTTTATGTTTTTCTTTAGTTTGGCATCATAGTACACCCCCAATTCCAATCAAGTTGGGACGTTGTGTTAAACATAAATAAAAACAGAATACAATGATTTGCAAATCATGTTCGACCTATATTTAATTGAATACACTACAGAGACAAGATATTTAATGTTCAAACTGATAAACTTTATTGTTTTTAGCAAGTAATCATTAACTTGGAATTTTATGCCTGTAACACGTTCCAAAAAAGCTGGGACTGGTGGCAAAAAAGACTGAGAAAGTTGCAACATCTTTTTCATGGACGCCCCTGCTTATTTCAGCAAGACAATGCCAAACCACATTCTGCATGTGTTACAGCCTGGCTTCGTAGTAAATGAATGCGGGTACTAGACTGGCCGGCCTGCAGTCCAGACCTGTCTGCCATTGAAAATGCGTGGCGCATTATGAAGCGTAAAATACGACAACGGAGACCCCGGACTGTTGAACAGCTGAAGCTGTAGATCAAGCAAAAATGGGAAAGAATTCCACCTACAAAGCTTCAACAATTAGTGTCCTCAGTTCCCAAACGTTTATTGAATGTTGTTAAAAGAAATGGTGATGTAACACAGTGGTAAACATGACCCTGTCCCAGCTTTTTTGGAACGTGTTGCAGCCATAAAATTATAAATTAATGATTATTTGCTAAAAACAATAGTTGATCAGTTTGAACATTAAATATCTTTGTAGTGTATTCAATTAAATATAGGATGAACATGATTTGTAAATCATTCTTCTTCTTTTCCTTTCGGCTTGTCCCCTTAGGGCTCGCCACAGCGCGTCATCCTTTTCCATGAGAGCCTATCTCCTGCATCCTCCTCTCGAACACCAACTGCCAACATGTCTTCCCTCACGACATCCATCAACCTTCTCTTTGGTCTTCCTCTAGCTCTCTTGCCTGGCAGCTTCATCCTCATCATCCTTCTACCAATATACTCACTCTCTCTCCTCTGGACGTGTCCAAACCATTGAAGTCTGCTCTCTCTAACTTTGTCTCCAAAACATCGAACCTTGGCTGTCCCTCTGATGAGCTCATTTCTAATTTTATCCAACCTGGTCACTCCGAGAGCGAACCTCAACATCTTCATTTCCGCCACCTCCAGCTCTGCTTCCTGTTTTCTCTAATCCATACATCATGGCTGGCCTCACCACTGTTTTATAAACTTTGCCCTTCATCCTAGCAGAGACTCTTCTGTCACATAACACACCTGACACCTTCCTCCACCCGTTCCAACCTGCTTGGACCCGTTTCTTCACTTCCTGACCACACTCACCATTGCTCTGGACGGTTGACCCCAAGTATTTAAAGTCCTCTACCCTTGCCATCTCTTCTCCCTGTAGCCTCATTCTTCCCCCACCACCCCTCTCATTCATGCACATATATTCTGTTTTACTTCGGCTAATCTTCATTCCTCTTCTTTCCAGTGCATGCCTCCATCTTTCTAACTGTTCCTCCAGCTGGTCCCTGCTTTCACTGCAGATCACAATGTCATCTGCAAACATCATGGTCCACGGGGATTCCAGTCTAACCTCATCTGTCAGCCTATCCATCACCACTGCAAAAAGGAAGGGGCTCAGGGCTGATCCCTGATGCAGTCCCACGTCCACCTTAAATTCTTCTGTCACACCGACAGCACACCTCACCGCTGTTCTGCTGCCCTCGTACATGTCCTGTATTATTCTAACATACTTCTCTGCCACTCCAGACTTCCGCATGCAGTACCACAGTTCCTCTCTGGGTACTCTGTCATAGGCTTTCTCTAGATCTACAAAGACACAATGTAGCTCCTTCTGACCTTCTCTGTACTTTTCCATCAACATCCTCAAGGCAAATAATGCATCTGTGGTACTCTTTCTAGGCATGAAACCATACTGTTGCTCGCAAATACTCACTTCTGTCCTGAGTCTAGCCTCCACTACTCTTTCCCATAACTTCATTGTGTGGCTCATCAACTTTATTCCTCTATAGTTGCCACAGCTCTGCACATCACCTTTGTTCTTAAAAATGGGCACCAGTACACTTTTCCTCCATTCCTCAGGCATCTTCTCACGCACTAGAATTCTATTGAACAAGCTGGTCAAAAACTCCACAGCCACCTCTCCTAGATGCTTCCATACCTCCACAGGAATGTCATCAGGACCAACTGCCTTTCCATTTTTCATTCTCTTTAATGCCTTTCTAACTTCCCCCTTACTAATCATTGCCACTTCCTGGTCCACCACACTTGCCTCTTCTACTCTCCCTTCTCTATCATTTTCCTCATTCATCAACTCCTCGAAGTATTCTTTCCATCTACCTAGCACACTGCTGGCACCAGTCAACATATTTCCATCTCTATCCTTAATCACCCTAACCTGCTGCACATCCTTCCCATCTCTATCCCTCTGTCTGGCCAGCCTGTATAGATCCTTTTCTCCTTCTTTAGTGTCCAACCTGCCATACATGTCATCATATGCCTCTTGTTTTGCCTTTGCCACCTCTACCTTTGCCATGTGTCGCACCTCAATGTATTCCTTTCGCCTCTCCTCGGTCCTCTCAGTGTCCCACTTCTTCTTAGCTAACCGTTTTCCTTGTATGATTTCCTGTACTGTGAGGTTCCACCACCAAGTCTCCTTCTCTCCTTTCCTGCCAGAAGATACACCAAGTACTCTCCTGCCTGCTTCTCTGATCACCTTGGCTGCAGTGGTCCAGTCTTCTGGAAGCTCTTCCCGTCCACCGAGAGCCTGTATCACCTCTTCCCGAAAAGCTGCACAACACTCGTCCTGTCTCAGCTTCCACCACATGGTTCTCTTCTCTGCCTTTGTCTTCCTAATTTTCCTCCCCACCACCAGAGTCATCTTACACACCACCATCCTATGCTGTCTAGCCACACTCTCCCCTACCACTACCTTACAGTTGGTAACCTCCTTCAGATTACATCGTCTGCACAAGATGTAATCCACCTGTGTGCTTCTACCTCCGCTCTTGTAGGTCACCCTATGTTCGTGCCTCTTCTGGAAAAAAGTGTTCACTACAGCCATTTGCATCCTTGTTGCAAAGTCTACCACCATCTGTCCCTCCAAGTTCCTTTCCTGGATACCGTACTTACCCATCACTTCTTCATCACCCTTATTACTACCTTCACCAACATGTCCATTACAATCTGCACCAATTACGACTCTCTCTCTGTCTGGGATGCTCAGAACTACATCATCTAGCTCCTTCCAGAATTTCTCTTTCCCCTCTAGGTCACATCCTACCTGTGGGGCATAGCCACTAATCACATTACACATAACACCCTCAATTTCAAATTTCAGCCTCATCACTCGATCTGATACTCTTTTCACCTCCAAGACATTCTTAGCCAACTCTTCTTTTAAAATAACCCCGACTCCATTTCTCTTCCCATCTACACCATGGTAAAATAATTTAAACCCTGCCCCTAAACTTCTAGCCTTACTGCCTTTCCACCTGGTCTCCTGGACACACAATATATCAACCTTTCTCCTAATCATCATGTCAACCAACTCCCGAGATTTTCCTGTCATAGTCCCAACATTCAAAGTCCCCACATTCAGTTCTAGGCTCTGTGTTTTCCTCTTCTCTTTCTGCCGAAGAACCCGCTTTCCACCTCTTCTTCTTCTTCTTCTTTGACTTCGACTTCGACCCACAGTAGCTGAATTTCCAACAGCGCCCTGCAGGTTGACGGCGCCGGTGGCGGACGTTGTTAACCCGGGCCACGACCGATCCGGTATGGAATTCTTTGGATGAACGCTCATATTTGTTTGGCAAGGTTTTAAGCCGGATGCCCTTCCTGACGCAACCCTCTGCATTTATCCGGGCTTGGGACCGGCCTACAGTTTGCACTGACTTGTGCCCCCCATAGGGCTGCATTTTTGTAAATCATTGTGTTCTGTTTTTATTTATGTTTAACACAACATCCCAACTTCATTGGAATTGGAGTTGTATCATGTACTTACTGTATGTGAGCCATTTCATTCACTGTTTTGCATTTTCAAGTTCAAGTTTCACGTAGAACATCAAGTTGCAAGTTTCACGTAAAGACAACAATGTACCACGAAATTGCAAACACTGTAATTGCATAACGGCTAGTAACAGGCAGATGTATTTTTGTTATTCGACTCTTTTTGGGTTGAAAATTACATTTATGGGTAATGTCTCTCGGGAGGTCACAATAAATGCATATTTCGCTAGAGTTGTCTTATTAAGCTCATTATCTTCAGTGACAGACACACAACAGCCCAGTGTTCTGAACGTTCATGAATGAATATGACATACTAGCATACAGTATGTGCAAGTGCTTCCAAAACACAGGAATGATAACATCGTCATTTTATAAAACTTCCACGTTTAGACTACTTTTAAAAGTTTGTATTTTTACCTACTACAAAAGGGCTGTTGTAAACAAAAGGCCAAAACTAATTCTGTTGCTTTGAGTTATAAACGGTCCAGCTACAGTCTGCATGAATTATTCCCCCGTTCCTGGGTTATTCTACATTTTACAGGAATTACTTTTTTTCAGCCTACAGACTGGCTAGAATGGCTTGGTGCCTTCGCCTCTGAACACGTGGACCTTGGACTCAGAGATTTTACTTATCCAAACTACCTTTAAACCTAATATCAGCAAGCAAAGAGCCAGCAGAGCAAGCAAATATTCATATTTGACAGAAAAGGAAAATGCCTGCCATTCATTCATGAAGGCTGTTGGCTGATAAAAGATGCTTCTCTGTGGAGAAAAATGATGTCCTCAAACTCTCTGTGTGCAAACGACAATGCACATACAATAGCACTTCTTTGATAGCGTTGTTGCGGAAAATTACATTTTCTTGCTCTCTGATGAATTGGCAGAGCATTTGAACCAAATAAAAGTGAGTCTTTCTCTTGACTACTGCTCCCAAACCAGATTATGACATTTTATGGAAATTTTACAAAAACTACTCGCCTAGATGGAGTTTTTAATTATATTTTTCCACACTGCTCATATGTTTCTATGACTTCACCAAAAGGGAAAAAATAAAACATTTTAAAAAGACATTTTAATAAGCACAGCTGCCCAAAATGTACACATCTCACCTGTCTTTGCTCACTGATGCTGCAATCCCGTTTTTGTTTCCCTCATGGTCCCTCCTCTGATACAAATCACCATTGTCTTGCTCGCAGCACAAGCCTTTAAACCAGCGTAAGACTGCAATGTGACAGACAGGGGCCTCATTGCAGTAAAACATGCAGCAAACTTGCCCCATGAGCTTTAATGACAGGAGAGGACCATTGGTGGTGCATCAGCACACGTTAAACACAATAGGTCTCCTGGGATCTCACTGGTTCTCTCAAGATGAGCATTCATTAATTTTTTTCCCCTCTTGTTGCCATGTCTTTGCCTGCTTCGTTATGACTTTGCGCCTTCATTTGTCTTTCTCATTGTATAAGTCTCTATTCCATGGGACATACAGTATAGTCAGCCTTGAAATGTACTTTGCAGCTATCTCTGCTTCTGCAGCTGTTGCTCTGCAGTGCAGTCCCCTTTTTTTATTTATTCAGGAAGCCATGTTTAACAGCTCAGTATTTATTTTTTCAGGTGAATAATTGCATTTTATTTAACAGCAAGGACTCATAGATAAACCGAATAATTATTTACTGTACCTGCTACTACAATTTATCAACAGACAAAACCCACAAAAGCCAACTTCCCCAGGGTCAAAATTTACTGTACAATGTAAATTACAAAGCAATATCTGGTAAATTACTGTATATTTCACGTGAGTAAACAGATGACTGCATGAAAGTCAAGTGCATACGAAAAGTGCATTTGTGCAGCAAGTGTATAATAGTAATTTTCAGTAGTAATATTCATCTATTTCCTATCGCGCTTGTGCTCAATAGGTGTGCGGTTGAGCTGGAGGCTATCACAGCTGACTTTGGGCGAGGAGCGGGTACACTCACGCTCACATTCATACCAATGGACAAGAGTCTTCACTGAACCGAACATTTTGGAATGGCCACACAGAAAGGCCACAAGTGATATTCGAACCCAGAGCTCAACTGTGAGGGAGACGTGCAAACCCCTCGGTCACCGTGCTGCCCACAGATATACTGTAATAAATTATATGTATTTCTTGCAATGTTTGAGAAATGAATCCTTCCCATTTTGTCAGGTATTGTTCACACATATTTACCTTTTTTAACGGTTAGAATGCATAGCAAAACAAACAAAAACAACCCTGAACATTGATGTTTGGTTTCAAATACTCCAATGGTACAATCCCTGTGAAAACACAATTTTCTCATCAATCTAGCATGTTCTATCCAAAGCTAACAAGTACAGTCAATCAGTAAACCTTAACCCATCAACTTTCCGGTCCCTAGTCAACTGTCGTTAGAGGAAGCTGGGGGGGGGGGGGGGGGGAAAAATCAAAAAAATCTTACACAGCTGAGTACCACACCCAAGAGCACAAATGTATAAACTATGCTATGCTTGGGAAAATACACGAGTCATCCATCCATCCATCCATACTGGACAATGTGCCAGTCAACCGCAGGGGAAATAAAAATGTAGCAAAAGTTAAAACGGCAGTAACGCCATCTACAAACTGCAGATTGTAATTAGCATTGAAATTAAGACTGATATGATGCACATTGTGCAAAGTCAGAGTCCTCCAGTGATGCAATAGAAGCTTAAAATGATTATGCTAAACACACACTTCCATCTCTGACAGTATTATTATCAGAGTGTGTTGCAATAAAGGTTTCCCTGGACATTTTCTGAAGTAATCCATACCTCTTGCTGGCCTGATTTTCTTGGTAGCCTTATTTTATTTAGCATTTAATAAGGAAGGATTGTGAGAAACTCCGCCACTCAGAGATTTTATTGGCATAGTTGTTAGCTGTATAGTGCTTGAGTAGCAATGAGTATTAGTTATTATAGTTTGATAGTTTCAATAAGCTCTCAGAAGCGTCGAGATTTTCCATGTTTTTCTTTTCAGTGTTGCCCAAGTATTCCAAGTAACCACCCACCCAGCTCCAGACCAAGGTTTGCTGTTTAATAGTGGCCTATATGAGTAGCCTAACACACAGATTTGAAATAGTTTTTCCTGCACAACATGGAGTCACAAAGGATCAGGTACTCCAATGCACATTTAATCACACAAGAATCACTTATACAAGTGTTCGCATCCGCAGCACTATGCAGAAAATATACAGTAAAAGTGTGGCAATCAATAAGCAGGCCGAGGAGTTCAGCCACCTTATGGATTTCATATGTAATCTTCATGAATGGAGCAAAGTTACTTGGTCAGTGAGAAGCAATGTCTTCATAAACAGTGAGTGAAGTTTTATTTTTTGTTTTACATGGAGTGTATTTTAGGCCCTACTTATTCTTTGTGAAAGAGAAAGTGATGCATAGACATTCCTGAAAAGGAGCTCTGACACTGGCATCTGTGTGGCTCAGCATCGCAGCACACTGGGTCGGGATCTTGTGAGGTAGTTATCACTCCAGTCACTTACTAAATCACACACAGGAAGAACTGTGTTAGTTCTGTGGCACTGCACAATAGACACTACTAAAAGCTATCTTTGTGGATTTAAAATTCTTATATTGTTGCATAGTTTCCCGACTTTAATGTCTAAGATCATCAAACAAATGTAAATATCAGACAAATATAACCCAAGTGAACTTAAAATGCTGTTTTTAAATGGTGATTTCATTTGTTAAGGAAAAAACTATTCAAAGTTACCTGGCCCTTTATGAACAAGTAATTACTCTTGAATGAAAATGAACATTCATTCGGAAACCGGTCACAGACGCCAGAAAGAACACATTCTCAATAACGTTAATCAGGCAGAAATGAACTAAGTTCAGTTCAGGTTTTCCCAATATATGAACTAGTTCATGAACTTTTTGTTAAGGTACAACGCTGTTTACTGGAAACTGATGGAGTCAAGGTTATTTTTGCTACTAATGAAATAGCACCCACCAATGGAACGTTCAGAAGCCCCCACAGATCAAAACTATAAAAAGGGCAAAACTACAGCCCAGGACGTGAATTATGGGACTGAAACTATTGGCGAATACTCCTTAATTTCTAAACACGCAAACACAACCATACACCAGCAGAATTGTTGCCTCAAAGGTCACTCCGAATTGGTCTCTCCTTTGGTCCGTGTATCCAAATGCAGGGCTGAATTTGAGGTCATGGAGGTGAGGGACAGCCAGAGAAAAAGCTCTTGGGTAAAACTGCCTGTTCACTTCTTTATTCATTTTGATTATATCTTTCCACTCCCCTGCACCTGTTCCTGCAAGCTTTCTGTACTGCCACGTTCTTCTGCAGGCAAGCTCCCGCCGGCAACATGAATACACAGTCTAAGAATAAAAGTACTGATTTGGGAAAATGAGGGCCAAAGATATGAGGGCAGCTATCTTTATAGTCGAGTGTGGTCGCAGTTAGTGAATATGCTAATAGTTGCTGACATATGGCCCTTTCCCCAGTGTAGTCTGAGGGACAGTTAAAAATAGAAAAGGATATGGTTATTGCAAAAGTTTTGATTTCAATAAAATGCTAAGCAGATCTAGTCCGAAAACTGTCTGTTCCAGCAGGCTTCTTGACCTTCAAGTTTTTTCAATTTTAGATATTCAAATTAAAAGAAATAATGGAAATACAATGAATAAATTCTAGTGGTCATGCCAAGACATGACATATAAATACTGTGCATGTTATGTTTTAAGTCATATTTTAGGTTACGTTCATTTTCCAAAGGACAAGGACAAAATCAATTATTTTATAAGTAACTTATGTTAACAGTAAAAAATATTAAACGATAGCCAACTTACTCTGGAGTACAGTTTTTCTATTAAAATAATATTTGACCGTCATCGTTCTATTGTCGGTTTTCTTCTTTGACCTTTTGACCTACGTAGACACAAGGAAGTTTAGCTGATACCTATTTTTTCTTGTCTTGTTTTGTTATACTCCAGGTTATGGATTCTAGTTCAACTTGGTGGAGTATAGTTTTCTTGAAAAGTTATTCGACCATTTGTACGTTTCCAGCATGGAAAATTGTAGCCCTACAATTAATTCGACAAAGAAGTGTGTGAGAAAGTTTGTCAACTGAACAATGGACTGTGCCTTGTCTTCTTCCAAACTGTACTGTAGATACTGTACCATTGTGGTTGGCACCAGAATAAAAAACAGCCCAAAAAAAGTGATGAGTACCAATGTGCATAGATCATTTTACACTTGAGACTATGTGAGTCCCCGGATGCACATGTCATAGAAACAATGAGTCCCAACCCTGGAACAATGAGTCTCTCCAACTTACCATTACAGAATACAGATACAGTAATCCTCCGCTGTATCACAGTTCTTGCTTTGCAGTGCTGCTATATTGCAGATTTTTATTCCAGTTTTTTAATACTGTTTCTACAATATTTTGTGTTATCCATTGCTCTTGTGCTCGCTCTCGCAGTATATTATCTGTGTTTAGCCCTATCATGGTAGAAAATTTTCTAGGACGATATTTATTCATTCATCTTCCGTTCCGCTTATCCTCACTAGGGTTGTGGGCGTGCTCGAGATACTTTGACAGGTCCCCTGCATGATTTTGAAAGCTGTTCATGATTTGAAATCAAACAGTACGAAATGTTGTATTGAACAATAAGCAACCCATCTGCCACGACCAAAGTTTAAACAATGATTCTATGCGTGAGAGTACAAAGTTGGGAGTGTTTGAGATTATTATTTTAAAACCTATTTAGTCAAATTTGTGGACAAGATTCAGGCTGGTGGGCTTGGTCTTCTCCTAGTCGGCACACCCTCTTCCTACGCCCCGCCCCTACCATTTAACTCTAAACTCACACCTTTCTCAGTTGAACATGAGTAGAGTGGAGTTGAGCTGAGTTGAGGCTTGTTTTTCCTTTTGTGCTCGTAGCTCTCCAGCTGGGTGACCTCGGGCCACCCCTCCCCCTTCTTTTTGTCCTCGGGCTCCTCCGGGTGCCACCACGTGCGTGAACGCCCGCCGCAACCAAGCTGGCGGCGTTTTCGATCGCAGAAGTCGACCCTACGGCTCCGATCGCTTTCCCTAGCCACGATCGGTCGGCTGGGCCTCAACGGGCAGCTGCCGGCATCCCGGACGGATCCCGCACGTACTCTGAGGGCCAGAGCTCGGCTCGCCACCAGTTTTGTGCATCTGGTTTTTCTTCAACTGAACCTCCTTCGTTTCCGCTTCAGGTCCGGAGGAAGACCACCCCAAAGACCAGCTGATCAGCGTTCGCGAGTCGACAATGCAATCCTTATTATGATGTATAACATCAGTGCGTAATAATTGTGGGGAAATTACTAGCTTCATACGAAATCCCAACTTTGCATTCTCTCGCTCTGACTCAACGCATTAAATTATATTTAGTTTAGCCCAGCGACCACACACCATGTCCTAATTTCCATTTTGGTATGCCTTATTTTCTTTCTTTCGTTTACCCTTAAGTGTTATTTTCTTTTTGTAGTTGTAGTTGTGTGTTCCATTAAATATACCATAAAATTCCACTCAGAATCAGAATCAGAATCAGAATCATCTTTATTTGCCAAGTATGTCCAAAAAACACACAAGGAATTTGTCTCCGGGAGTTGGAGCCGCTCTAGTACGATTTGACAGACAGTCAATTTACAGAACACTTTGGAGACAGAAAGACATTGACAAAAAAAAAAAACAGTCACTGAGCAGTAAAGGGTTGCTAGTTATCTGGTAATGCCGGTACATTTTAATTTTTTGACAATTGTGCAAAAAGATGCAGAGTCCTCTAGCACTTAGAGCAGTTCGAATGACTATCGTGGTCGCATTTTGTGTGTGTTCTGAATTTAAGTAAACCTCTGTAACCTAGGACTCAAAATGTCGTAGAGTGTAGCAACCTACAGATCATGAGGCTGATTTAAAAAGGTTTGACATCATTTCGCCTAAAGTTCAACTTGAAAAAATTGACGTGGTGCTCTTTTCAAGACATTAATTTGATTTTTAACAATTAAATTAAACTTACGATAAACCGGAAGTAACACAAACGTCGTTCCCGGCTTATTACTTTATCCTAAATTAATCACAATTCTTATTTCATACATAACCGCTACAATGCCTACATCTCTTACAATAGTAAAGCTATATTGTTTATAATGTGAGCATACGTGCACCATATTCACATTTGTAGTTGCATTGTTGGGCAAAGGGTTCCATAATTGCAAGCTGATGGGAAACGGGAAATGTCCCACTGTGTTTCTGTTCCCAGCTGAAGAAATTGGGTGGGATGGTTGTTTAAAATGGTCACTTTGAGGTTTTAAATTGTTTTTTCTTTGTTGCGACTTCATACAAATTCGACATACCATCTTGTTAGTGTTAGCGGGATGGCTGCGTTCATCTGGCTTGTATCCAAAATGTTCCTACATTGTCGAGGTGGCAGTAGGCTTTGAAACTAATTCCACTGACTGTATGTCACTCAATTTTTTTGTAACTGCAGAAATGGGCTCGCCGTCAGAAAACTTAGCTTTCAGTACGCGAGCGCCCACATTTCAAACGAATGCACGCACGCACACAGACACGCACATGGCCAATCAGACGGAGGGTCCCTGCTCTGCACTATCTCTGATTGGTCTAGAGACCACGATGATGAAACCCACCGTGTATCTGCTTTCAATTCACGGAAATGTTTTTTTCTTGCTCTAATTACTGGGCACCTGTACGCACCCTCTGATTGTTGCTGCACCATTCAGAAATCAGAGCGCATATGCGACCAAATTAGTCACACTCTAGAGTCCTGTCTCGTCCCAAAAAAAATAAAAAATAAATCATATGCCGGATTTCCACCACCATGCCAGAGTACTAAGCCATAGCTCTGCATCTGAAGATACAGATTGCTCGTAGTTTATGCATCCCAGCTAATTTTTGTGCATCTCAGACGTAGGACGCACATCAAACAAGATCCCTAAATCTGTTTTGGTACCCGTCACACTTTGAAAATGGAAACGCAAAAAAGGTTGCCTCACCCAACTGAACCGCACTAAATGACCCTTGGGATAGCACGATGTCTTGTTCCGGTGATATTTTAATTGTGGGTAGTGACAAGAATGCAGATTGGAGAAAGTCCCTCCGGTGTACAGAAATACTTTGTGGAGAATTTGTATGCTGTCCTTTATCCCTCCAGTAATCTAAAACATGGCTATAGCCATGTGACTCTGAACTGCCCTTTGTTGTGAGCCTTGTTTTGACAAATGCGTTCACAAAAGGCAACCTGTCTATTTTTGGTCAAAAATATGTTCCAAACAAGATGGGTGTCGCAGAAAATATGGTTATCTTCAGAAATAACAAATGGCAAATGGCAGACTTTGAAATTGACCTTTCACAAAAATCAATTCTTCCGCTTTTAATATCCTGCTGTGTGATGCTGTAAAACACAGCATATCAGTGATGCAGTCTTTACCTTTCACTAGTTACTCGGTGGGAGTTCTCTTAATTAGTCAGCAATGAATATTGATTAAGAATAACAAGCAAAACGTGCAAATAAGAGCAAGGCGCTCTGTCTCTTTAAAATATCACCAGGACACATGTTCTAAATCTTTTAATACTGACTTTGACAAAAAGAACCTTGTGGCGAAACTGCTGTGACATCTGCATGACAGCTCTTTAACAGATGCGAACATATGCACACATTCCCTATGAACCTTGTGCTGCAACTCTGCTTCATCAATGAGGTCTGCAGCCATAGAGATAAAGCTAAATGAGAGAGCAGGTGGAAGGACAATGTTGTCATACCCTGAAGACCTTTACCTTTTACATGGCTTGTGTGTGTTTGTGTTCAGTGGTGTTTTATTGTTTTTACATTTGACAATTAATTGATGTTTTTACACTTGTGTGGCTATATGGTGGTTAAAATGTTAGTCTAGAATGGTTTTAATTTCATCATTATCATAGGAAAAATGGTTTCAAGATCCGTGCATGCGTGCGTGCGTGTGTGAAACTGAGACCAAAAACTCTAATTTCACACAGAAGCTTTTATTCCTGTAACCCAGTCAACTTTAAGTGCTACTAACAGCTCAGGTCTAGCAGGCCTTTCCTGTATGAACGGTCATTCATCACACACACATGCCCTGCTGATATCAAAACCATTCATCACTGCAGACAGATAGATGGGGAGAAAAGAGAGTAGGTTGCCCTGTAGACTCATACACTATGTGTAGGTAGTTAGATTTGGTCTTCCTCCGAAGGGACAATCACACATTCACACGGACTTGGTGGACTTGGCATGCGCGCCTCTCCTGTGGCATGCTTTTTCATTTAGCCAGCAGTTTTGTCATCTTGCATAAACCTTTAAATATTATCATCTTGTCAAATCCATATTGCCTGACCGCCTCAGGGCACAGCAAGCCTTTTTTTTTTTTTTTCCCTCCGTAACATCTCATGGGTTTGTGCTTTATAATAATGCATGACAGGAGCATAATGTAAAAGCACAGTAGAGACTATAAAATATGTATCAGTGTCTTTTTTGATGAATGCGTGACAAACAAGCAAACAGAGGCGGTGCAAATTTGGCCGCTTTTCAACTAATTTCAGATTTGAATGCAGCAGTGAGGGCTTGGATAGTGTCCATTGCCAGAGGTGGTGTTGCAGCTGGTGCCCCTTTCATGGCAAACAAAATAGCTTATCAGTTTATCGCACTCGGCTCACTGAAAACCAAAGACGTAAATCAGAGAGACTCAAGGTCACTGCTTCCACTTCCTCCGTCAAACAGTCATGTTTCGTCAAAACTTGTAAGTATCCATACATCAAAACCTGATGCTCTCCTGTTTGGGCGTGTCATGTGTATATGCATGCAGCCGTTCGCATCTTGTAACTAATGCACTAAGAATATTTTCAAAAGGTATTTCCTAATTGTATTAAAAATGGTGTTTGTGTGCAATCCCTTTCAGCTGAGTAGATCCACAGTGATTGAATGCACTAGATAAACAGGCGAGTAATTTAACAGAGGGAATGACATCCCAACACTCATTTAACCTGCGGTCTCATTCCTCGACTCATCCGTTAAGTCCTTATTTTTCCACTCTTCTTATTGTTCTGTCCAATGCAATGTGTACTATCCTTTGGCCTCTTAACCCTGTGCTTGTTCTTCTATACAATTCAATTTCTTTTGACATGTTTTGATTTAGTCACCTCAAATTCAGTTCTGCTCAACGGAAGACAGAGGCGGCTGTGACTGCTGTGAGGCAGAGGCAGTTGTGAATGCACAAGTGGTGGTTTGATCACCAAGGCTGGTGTACTTGTGTTGAAGTGTTCTTGAGCAAGATTCCAAATATCCTTCAGTGACAAGGTTCTGCCTGTGTTTATGCTTTATTATTCTGTCGGAATATACCAGAGTTAAGTGAAAGATCTCTGCCCTTCTGTTTTAGTAAAAATAGGAACAGGCAGGAACTAAGTTTAGCCTGGTAACGGAGAGTCTTCGGGATCATAACTTGTGGTATACTTACAGTTTGATTAGGAACATTTTTAGGAGTGGGGCAAATTACTATGGTGGCAGGGGTCAGTTCCTATCCTCCTTAAATAGCAGGGGACTACTGTACTAAACATTCTTACTTTATTATTCCATGACACTGAGCATTATTATCCTTTTAAAGGCATCCTTTTTTTTTTTTTATACAATGCTCATATTGGATCTCACTGAATCTATTTTAGTTGTACCTAAAGGTAGTGGCCACTGAGAGCATATTGACTTGATAACTAGGTAATAATTATGTATAATAGAAGTGAAAAGAAAATAACTAGGCATTGCAGTTTCTACGTAACTACGTGTGAATACCGAGAGATGTTGTCACTGAGCAGAAATGCCCAAACCAGAAATGAATTGAGAAAGAGCCATACATACAGTATACAGGTATGCTCTAGACATCATAGGCATGTCATTGCTTTTCTGTCGATCATCTCGCAGTCCAATATTGTGTGTTTCATCTGTGAAAAGCAATAGTTGCTTGTGCCCAAGAGTTCACACAACAACCATACTTACACTCAAGTTTAGTTGGTGATCTCAGGGTTTGACAAGTGACCTGCAGTAGAATTTCTGTGAGAAGGCAAGAGCTCTCCTGTCATAGTATTCCGATATTCATCAAAGTTGGTCCACACTCCTCCACTCTCCGCTCCCGCGAGTGGAGTTACTTTCTGCGCCCATGGGAATCTACACACACGCACACACACTCGCACACACGCACACGCAAACGCTGCAGGGCAGCAGCACATTGAACAGTCTGTACTTGCCCCTAAGCACAGAGTCAGCCACTGCTGATGCATGCTAATCACATTCCAATTAATTCTTCCCAACTCATGCAGTCAGGTGCAATTCCATATGAAAATACAATCCCCTCAGTTTGCCGACTTGCAAGAGTAAATAAAAACACATGTACAGGTTATTCTATCCTGATCCCACAGATCCATAAAATGTTCATGTATTTGTACTTGACTTGGTTATTTTATATTTCTGGTAAGCTTTCCTGTTACTCCCTGGATTTCCTAAATTAAATAAATACCCTTACGCCGAGACATTTCCCCTAACCATTTTCGTGGGTCGTTACTACAAAATGAAATCAGACGAAATTGTTTGCTGACGTAATGCCTGAACCGCGTTAGGCTAGGTGTACTGAGGTGGTAGTGATACCAGTAGGGGAAGGTCATGATGATGACACGTAGGTCGTCAGGAAGCCCAGATTCCAACTACCAACCTCAAAACTGTGAGGCGGATGTGCTAAGCATTCCTCCACCGTTACGCAGAAGTAGACCAAATAAGTAACATTTTAATAAATGAAAATATATTCAAAATTTTATACTAAATACTTTTACTTCTATTACTTAATATCAGAAAGGTACGTTTGAAACGTAAGTAGAGTAAATGTTAGATAATTTACTTAATATTTTGTAAGACTTGTATTATAACTTCTAAAAAAAAATAGTTCGTCTTTTATTAACTATCATAAGTGCTTGTACTTAATGAAGAAAATAAAATCGTTATATCACTTGTGTTTAGCTTTGCTTGCTAGCATTGGCACGACCTTTATGCTATCAAAGCGTCCTGTTCCTGTAGCTTTTCTAACGTTGTCAACTTAAAATAAAAAAAAAATACAAATAAATAAAAATCCTAAATTAGGTAGTGATTAAAACTGTAAAAAAAAAAGTACAATTGTATGTGTTTTTTTCAGATTAGACACCTGAAGCTGTTGGTCTTTAGGCTGGCACAAAACACAACACATTCGGCATGAATCATTCTTGTAGCGCACAGCACTGAACAATTCGCTCAACTAAAGGCATGGATGGGGCAAATCTTGCTTCTCCAAATCTGTTACGGTCATCGTTAATGCTTTCTGGTACAGGTTCCCCATTGTCGCAGCTGTTCCTACTTTTTCTGCTTTACAAGTATCCCAAATCTCAACCAAGCAAGATCAGAAACGCGTTTGACTTTATCCATTTTTCTTTTACGTATTTTTTACGTCGTGTCGTCACCCGTGGAGCTTGAAAAAAGTAACAAGGCTATTTTGACAAAGCAATAAGTAGAAAGTACAGATTTTCTGTTTTTAAATGTAGGGAGTAAAATTCGTCAGAAAAAATAAATACTCAAGTAAAGTACAGACACCTGAAAAATCTACTCAAGTACAGTAATAAAGTGTCCTTAGTTACTTCCCTCCACGGAACTACACGGCATCATACTGATATGTTTGTAATTTGTTTAAAGGTCAAAATATGATTTCATTATAATGTTCTTCACCACTACAAACCACAATCGCTCCTAATATCGTTCGTTGGCGTTGGGCGAAAACCATCACTTTTTAAGAACTCAAAAAGAACAGCATATTTGTTGAGCCATTAAGATTGCACTGTCAAAGAGAGCAAGTCATGTTTAACTTTTTTTTAGGGTCAACGTCTTTTGAAAAAAATAACATATCCCACGTGGGGACTGACCAATATAATTGTTTTGTGAAAGAAATTATGAAAATTGACCAAATTTGGACATGGAAAGTTTCGGCACGACGCCAGCAATATTACAGTTACATTTGTGAATTAACTTTTACAGCATATTTAAATGTCAAGTAAAGCGGTACATTATAAGAGCAACATTAGACCAGATCGTGACTGCAGAGGGCAGCTAGTATGAGAGTGGGTTGGAGGGTTTCAATCAGTCCTGCTCCAACTCAACTTCCCTATATAACAGCCACTTTTGAGATGTCCTTGAACACGGCACTCAATGTTTTATTGGTTTGCTCAGACCAGTGGAAAAAATGACAGCGGAGGCTGTGCAGAAAAGCCACAAGCGAATGAATGTCAGCTGCATGAATTCACAATAGCAAAAATGCATAAAGGAAGAAAAGTAGAAGTACTTCACTTTACTGAAGTCTTCCTTATCTTTCATACTTCTCACCTACCCAACTGTTTGGATGATTGACTCATAGTTACATATTACATTGCCGTTTTTTAAAATGTTTATCAAAATGTGTTTAACTTACAAATGTTAGCGTGTTCATCACCAAGCTTATAAAGAAACAGATCATGTGCACGTTCAGAGCGATATTTGCTTGGCCATATTTCAAGGACTTTGGCTCCATTATGACATATTTTATGTCGCTCTTGGGGCTGCGATTTCTGCATACAAACAAACAGTAGATAATTGCATCCACAAATCCATCCATAATACTATGTCAACAGATGCAGGATGTTAAAAAAATTCTTTGATACATGGTTGGAGACAGACACGCAGGAACACATAATTATTATCCATTGCACACCGCATTCTCTCTATACAAAGAAAGGAAGACAATACCCCATGCTGGTAGAATTAATAAAAAAAGACATGCTTCCCAGCTTAATGTGGGGTTAGTGTACTGTGTTTATCCAGTATCGTTTCTCCAATCTGCCATTTTCTCTCAGCTGGAAGCTTTGTATCTACGTAGCATCCACAGCAACATTACCATTTGTATGCTACCTGAAGCATACAAATGGTAATGCTACTTTATTTTTTTCTGAAATAAACATCATCATTAAAAACGAGCCTGCAATATTTACCCAGTGGTGTACCGTTAAAATGAATTATAGACTGATGTTACTGGATATGACTCAAAATGATATCATATTATTTGTTTAGCTGGTGATTGATATTTATTGGTTGGCTCAGTATGAAAACGGTACAAGGGTTATACTGTATATTTGCGACCACCTGTCTTGGTTTGTAATGTTTCTCTTTATCCATGTATCCATTTTCTACACTGCTTGTCCGCAGTAGGGTCACAGGTGAGCTGGAGCCTATCCCAGCTGACTGGGTGAGAGGCAGGACACACCCTGGAATTGTTGCCAGCCAATTGCTGAGTTTCACACTCACATTCACACGTATAGACAATTTACATGGTGTCCCAAAAGTCACTATGCACCTTCTTTTTTTGTTTCAGGTATTATTCAGACAGATGTAAGGCAGTCAGCATTTGACATCTTAGGCTTTGCACTTTTCGTCACCATTTTATTTTCCTTTCATTTCATTCTTTCCTTTCTTCCAAACGATATTGGAGCAGCGTTGCAAAATTATGGCCTGGCACCGAACACTGGGGCTGTACCGACGTCGGGTTGTTGAGCGACATAATCCTCCGCTTGAAGCCTTTGAACAACCTGAAGTCGGTCAAGCTTTGTCACTCTCCAAAGCATCTGCTGAATCTTTTGCTGATGCTGAATTCCAGTGCAACCCTCCAGATGGACATTGTGGTTTTTTCAAAAAAATCATTTTAATAATAGTCTACTGTCTGGTCATACAGACAGTTTTAAAATCCATGACAAAAAGTTTTTTTTTTAATTCATTACATTTTTTTTAACTGCTAACTCCCTTTAAGCGGTAGACACCAACAGGTAATCATGTTGTGTCTGTCACTTGAACCAATTAGTGTATACTTGATTGGCATGTATATAGTGACTATTATGCAGACTGTGCAATAGAACGTCTAAAGTCAAACATGGGACACTTTCTCTCTTTTTCTTTTTTTTTTAAAACTCCAACTTCACCAACAATCCAAACCTATTCTATACGACTAAAAGCAGTCCAGTCGAATCATGCAACATCTCTCCTCTACAGATCTAATCAGCCACACTCTCTCCCCAGATGACTGTTCTGATGATATTACCTTCCCATATGGAGAATATTACTCTAGTAAGCCATCTGTACTATCATCCCATCATTCCCTCCGGCGTGTGACCATGTGTGCGGGAGTGTGTGTGCGAGAGAGCGAGCCTGTGGGAGGATGGGTGAAGGAACTAGACAGCGTGTGTGTCAATAGGTGTGTGATTGAGTGTGTGAGTCAGATAGAATTTAACTGTGTGTATAATTCCAAGTCCCTGTAATACGGCTATGATAGGACACTGTAATAATCTCCACCATGTCATCAGTCTGCTGGATGATCTTTGAAAGAGACTCTGTCACTCTTTCAAAAACACAATCACCCCTGTTAGAAAATGCTGTACACAACACAATATCAATCAGACAACACTAAGAGTTCAAATGGATCGAGGATTAACTTTCTCACCAGGTAACTGAATAGATGATAGCGAGTCAATAAAGATGCAATGTTTATGTAACTGCAATCTTTCCAGAAATGAGTAATGCAAAGCAAAGTGTGTCTTGCTTGTTTTGACCTAAACCGAGGAAGGGAAACTTGACTTGACTTGAATTACATGACTTGACAAGTCATCTCGTTTAAAGGTGGAAATCTGCATTTTAATTTAGACAGTTTGCCTTTTTTTGAAAGAGGGAAACGTTTTGGGGGGGGTCATTCGCGCCAACCTGGCGACACAGTCTGCATTATTGCGTACTTGCCATTGTGACGTACGCAACTGCATGAACAACGATGGAAAGAGCTCCAAAGATAATCAAATTTGGATTCAAGGATTATGTTGTCAATGAAGTCTGCGGGCATGACGAAAGAATCGGCGCTAGGAGATGCCAGGTGCTATATCGGATCAGTTTGCATTACGATCACAACGATAATTTTTATTTTATTTTTTTTTTACAAAAGTGCATTCCACTATTAGTAAGTACAGTAAAAATTGCGACTAGCTATGTGTGAATATAATTTTAATTTGCATAATACTGAATGAGTTTATTGAAGTGTCACCATTAAAATGTCATCTTTTGTCAGCTCTGTGATAAAGCTGTCTGCACTATGTTATTAAAATTGAGACCATAGTATCTGAAACGTAACCTTTAATATAATGACAATTGTCAATTGTCCAGAGTCAGTGCTTCTAAATGAGCTTAATTCTGAACACAGCCACATCCCTAGTTATGAGTGCATGTACACACGTAAACAACCACATTTTATCTGTTGATTATTTCTACTTCTAAGGTTATTTGTTATATTAAAGGTGAAAAAAATTGTGAAAATGAGTTACAAGGCTGTCACCACAAATTGTCAATGTTCTTTTATGTGTTCAAAAGTTTAATTATGGGTCTAACCTTTTCAAAGTCTCATACAAACTAAAAGATTGCACCACAAGGTGGTGCTTTGAGGTCATATTTGGAAAAATCTGTCATGTTTGAGACTACAGCAGAATGTCCCATGACCAGAGAGGGCCAATCACAAACATCAGTTTCAGAAGGGGGAAGCTATGAAAAAATCCAATCTTTTGCGGCTATTTTTCAAATGTAACTAAAATTGTAATCATGGAAATTTCTAAAAGCAACTGCAATTTAAGTACACATTTTCTCCCAATAATGTAATGGATTACAATTACCTACATTTTGTTATTTCATTACTTAATCTAGTTACATGTACCTAGTTACTCCCCAACACTGGTCTTATCTAATGAAGTGTAATCGTACAATATGACCATGTATTTTTTTCTTATTACTGACTACTTGCAAAGAAGCTTTTTGGAGTGGCGGGCCTGCTTAATACTGTGTAATTGCTGCTAAAGGAGGGCTTCTTGAAATACAATATCATTAGGAAGAGCATTTGCTGCCAGACATGCTGATTTTTTTATTTTATTTTATTTCTTTGTAAACATAGACTACCCTAATCAGTGACCTCTGTGTCAGTTGGAGAAAATTAGAGGCTGCATGAAAAACAACAGCAGTGGGCTCCTTTAGGCACTTGGTGAACCCATTTAGTGAGCAGCCTCTAGTGACTCCTCCAACTAAAAGGGCCCCAGATGGGATGAAATTTGACCTTGTTTTGAACTCTTTCCACACTGCCAAGCGGTAATGTGGATGCTCAGCTACTTTTCATTTACCAACTTAAAACCTCTCGAAGTGGAGGGCTGATGCAGGCAATGTTGGAGATACTGGACTTTAATACCCCGACAACTATTTGGTAGGCAGACACAAGGGTTGCTTAATACAATGCACAGTAATCCTAAAATAATAACTTCAAAATTGTACTGATGGTGTACTGGCTTATAGAAAGGAGGACAGGAACTCTGTACTGCCATTACATCCATACAATAAGTTTCTTTCATCATATGTAATATTGGTGGACGGGCCTGGATACCTCTCGTGTTAAGCAAGCAAATTTATTTCTTCTTGTTACACTATTAAATTGCATTGCTTCAGAACTTCTCTGTTGACCAATCAGTGCAGTTTTTGCAACGCCACTCTACTTAAGCAAAACATACCGTATTTCTGCAACCAGCACCCCAATGAAGGGGTACTGGAATGTAGGACAGTTTGAGCCATACATTTTGACTACCATTAAAATGGAAATGCAGAATACATTTGAGTAAAAATGTGGCTCAATCTCTACAAGGCTGCTCTACTCTGTGAAAGGTGTCTTTAAGCATGCCAGAACAACATTTGAACTATTTGATCACAAGAATCTTTTACTTAATCTGTTTGTACACTACATGGTTCAAAGGACAAAATTCCAATCGGAGCTGGTTCATATGTAGATAAAGATCAGACATCAGCTAATGTGACTGCAGTGTAATCTGATAGATTGGATATACCCTGCCATTGAGAGTTGCATAGGTCTTTCCAGTCCACTTTTGGGTGTGCTCAAGCATCCCTGAATTGACTCTCACCACCCCTAAAATTTCCGTTTAAAAAAAAAAAATTATTTCCTTATTAAACAAGCTAGAAAAGTGTGTCATAATAGAGTACTTAGTTCAAATATAGCAACATAAATGCAATACCCCCTGTGCCTCAAAAACAGTTTGTTTCATGCAGTATGTGATGCTGCAGCTGTATGTATGTTTGCTTGTGGACAATGTGCTCAGAATTCTGAGCATATGAATAGGATTCTCCACAATTCATCCACTGAACCAGGTGTCGCCATTCATTTTTGTCTCTCTCTCTTTTTTTTTTAGGCATCTCCCGAGATAACAAATCAAGTTAAAGTAGAGGCCCAATGAGACATATTGAGGAGAGTTGACTGTACTTATTTTCATATTTGATCTTGTTTTGCTTTGACACATTTCAGAAAGATTAGAAAAAGGGCTTGGAGTCTCCTCATGGGGCTGCCATTTGTAACGTGTTGCTTTGCCTTACTGCTGCTTCAAGGAGGCTAGGCGAAACCCACTGGGCTACCGCCGAGGCAAAAAAACACACACAACACATCAATTATTCAGATGTATCAGGAATGCATACAATAATAAATATCCCCGAGATAGATCAGGCAAGGCTGCTACAGTATGTGTTTTGATACAAGAGTGTGTTTCTTGTTAAGATAAAGAAGGCAGACACAAACTAAGCTCAAGGGTAAAAATAGAAGCAAGGGAGTGTCCATCCATCACTGTCTGAAGGGCCCAATTGATTATGGCACGTGCAATCACATGTGTGTGTGTGTGTGTGCGTGTCCGTGTCCGTACACACACTCTTGGACGCACTTTACTTCCACAGCGAGAAGAGGTTAGAGTGTGAGTAGGCAAATTGCAAACGCACAGACACAGACGGGTGAAACAGCGGGTTTAAAGAGATAAATACCAATGCTGTCCAATAGACGCTGACCTATAATCAAACACACAAACATGTCCAGAGCCACTCAGCAGCCATCTCCCTGTCTCACATACACATGAGAAGACAAGTGCTTGCATCTGTGCTCATGTGCACTCATTCTCCTCCTGCCTCTCCGGGCATCTGCCCCCTGTGGTAATCACCAGAGATTCTATAATTAATTGTTTTCTTTCTATTTCCATGAAAGCATTCCTCTCTTCATAAGAGCGCTGGCCCTTCTCTGATAGATTTATTAGCTTTTTGCTTCCTACTCTGTCTCGCTGTGTTTGTAAGTATGATGAATTACCTGGTGGTTACCAAAGAATCTATTACCCCTGCAGAATAGCAATGGGCCATTAGGGATGCATTGCTTAAAGGCTGACTCTGGCTTTGAGGGTTGTGTTGTCATGCTATCAATGCATACACATTGAAGTGTTGTGGGGTGTACTTGTATGTGTCATGAACATGGTTAGGGCGACGGCGAGGAACGCAAGGCAAGAACATGGTGGACCCAATTGCAGGGAAGCAGGGAGGCAAGGCAGGAGTGCGGGAATCTCAAAATAATAATATTTAATCACAATGATAAAACAACAGACGACTATGACAAAAACAACTGCCGACTATGACAAAAACAACAGGCGACTATGACAAAAACAACTGGCGACTATGACAAAAACAACTGGCGACTATGACATGGCAAGACATGTGACAACGACAATGAACCGACGAGAACTGAAAGAATCCAGGGAACTAAATACAAACAAATTGACGAGACAACGAGGAACACCTGGACAAGACGAGTGGCTAGAGAGAGCTGATTGGTCAACACAAAGTAGACGAGAACAGGTGGACACAACAACCTAATGAGCACACGACAAACATGGAACACAGGAAAACATGGAACAAAACTAAACAACCCAAACCAAAACACAGACCATGACAGTACCCCCCCCTCTAAAGGAACGGATCCCAGACGTTCCCCAAACAACAACCAAAAAGTCACCAACCCAGGGTGGGCGGAAGGGGGCCTGGAGGAGGGTACAGAGTCCACCCCTCAGGTCAGTCTGGTGGCCATCCAGGCCACCCGAGGTGAGGTGCTTGGCTGAGCGGGTCAGGAGGTCGTCCAGGACGCCAAGCACCAGGGTCTTTACAGGGCCATTCAGGCGGACGGCCACGGTGCCGAACCCAATGGTAATGCAGGGGCCAGGCAATAGGGTTGGGTGGCGGCCGCTGGACGAGCGCCGCCGGAGCGTGGTCGGGTGGCGGCCGCTGGACGAGCGCCGCCAGAGCGTGGTCGGGTGGCGGCCGCTGGACGAGCGCCGCCGGAGCGTGGTCGGGTGGCGGCCGCTGGACGAGCGCCGCCGGAGCAAGGACGGGTGGCGGCCGCTGGATGAGCGCCGTTGGAGCAGGGTCAGGTGGCGGCCGCTGGACGAGCGCCGCCGGAGTAGGGTCGGGTGGCGGCCGCTGGACGAGCGCCGCCGGAGCAAGGACGGGTGGCGGCCGCTGGACGAGCGCCGTTGGAGCAGGGTCAGGTGGCGGCCGCTGGACGAGCGCCGTTGGAGCAGGGTCAGGTGGCGGCCGCTGGACGAGCGCCGTTGGAGCAGGGTCAGGTGGCGGCCGCTGGACGAGCGCCGTTGGAGCAGGGTCAGGTGGCGGCCGCTGGACGAGCGCCGTTGGAGCAGGGTCAGGTGGCGGCCGCTGGACGAGCGCCGTTGGAGCAGGGTCAGGTGGCGGCCGCTGGACGAGCGCCGTTGGAGCAGGGTCAGGTGGCGGCCGCTGGACGAGCGCCGTTGGAGCAGGGTCAGGTGGCGGCCGCTGGACGAGCGCCGTTGGAGCAGGGTCAGGTGGCGGCCGCTGGACGAGCGCCGTTGGAGCAAGGACGGGTGGCGGCCGCTGGACGAGCGCCGCCGGAGCAAGGATGGGTGGCGGCCGCTGGACGAGCGCCGCCGGTGCGGGAGCCTGGCGCAGCTGCCGAGGAGCCGGAACGGGAGCCTGGCGCAGCTGCCGATTAGCCGGAACGGGAGCTGCAGTCGCTTCCTCAGCCTGCCGCCATTGAGGTATGGGAGTAGAGGGTACGGGAGTGGAAGAGTGCACAAGGTCTCGGGAAGGTGAACTAGGAAAAATGGCTGGTACTGAACATGGCTTGGGGGCAGGTTTGACTAGACGTGACTTAATTGGAGCCGTGGCACAACGTGTGGGAACAGGTGAAAAATCAAGTGATTTGTGAACAGGGGGGAAAAAACTCACTGGGGTTGGAAACGTGGAAACGTGACAAAAACTGACGAGGATGGGATAAACTAGGGAAGGAACCAGAAAAATCTAAATCTGTGTCAGAGTCAGAATCCGACAGGAGGTTAACTAAATCAGGGCCATCTTCACAATCAGAAAAATCAGAATCTAAAGAAACATGTGGATGTACAATAGACGGGCATAGGTCGGTACACAGGCAGGCAATCCAAGAGAGGCAACAGTATCCAAAAACATGAGGCAAAGAGACAAGGTCGATAATCGGAACAGGGTCAGGTCTTACTGTGAATCTATGACGTGGAAACAAGGAATGCTGGAACGCGACGACAAGGTACAACGAACTGGCAACGAGAGGAAATGAGACACGAGGTTATATACAAGGGGTATTTAGGGTGAACGAGGCACAGGTGATGAAGATGCTCACATGAGCAGGTGTGTGTGAAACAGGGGGGGAAGACAAAACCCGGAACACACACACACACACACATATGACAGTACCCCCCCCTTAACGGCCGGCCCCAGACGGCCCTGGGGCCCCTGGATGCGCAACGTGGAAGTCCCGAATGAGCGAATCATCCACGATAAACGCAGACGGTACCCAGGAACGCTCCTCAGGCCCATAGCCCTCCCAGTCCACCAGATATTGAAACCCCCTGCCCCTCCGACGAGATGACAACAGCCGCTTCACAGAGAAGACAGGACCCCCATCCACAAACCGGGGGGAGGAGGGGGCCTGGAAGGCGGTACCAGAGGGGACTCCCGGGCTGGCTTGAGTAGGCTGACGTGAAAAGTAGGGTGGACCCGCATGGACCTTGGGAGCCTCAGCTTCACGGTGACAGGGTTGATTATTTTTGTGATGGGGAAGGGCCCAACGAACCTGGGAGCGAGCTTCTTGGACTCCACCCGGAGTGGAATATGTTTGGTCGACACAAAGTAGACGAGAACAGGTGGACACAACAACCTAATGAGCACACGACAAACATGGAACACAGGAAAACATGGAACAAAACTAAACAACCCAAACCAAAACACAGACCATGACAGTATGCCTGTGCATGTCCTGAAAACAGAACGGGAACAGTAAGTACAACTGCGTTACGAGACTTTAATGATACAACAAAGCATCAACTATGTCCCCCTGCATATTTATGGTATATGAACTATAAATAGGTTCCTAAGCTGTTTTGCATAGCAATTTAGGTTTTGTGTGTATGTGTGGTGGTGGTGGTGATGGTGGGGAGGTTGCGTGCACCTGTGTGTGCGTGTGGTAAAGGTCATGCTTTTCATCTCGAAATGTGTGGTTCCATGTGGCACTTATCAATATTAACTAATGCCCTTACTTTCATCCACATCATAAACCTATGGGTTACAAACACACAGACACTTAATTAGGAACACATTCCACAAACTTACTCCATTGAGCGCCAATAGAGCTATATTAACACAAAGCACACTCCAAACAATAGCTCGGGGACTTTAACAAAGCTAAACTCAACCACAAACTCCCCAAATACAAGCAGCACATCGACTGTCCTACCAGGGAAAATAACATTTTAGACCACTGCTATACTACGCTAAAAAACGCATACCGTGACAAACTTCGTGCACCACTGGGCTCGTCTGATCACTGCTTAATTCACTTAATACCGACGTACAGGCAAGAACTTAAATGCGCAAAGCCTACAGTGAGAACAGTGAAAAAGTGGACCAATGAAGCAAAGATGGAACTTCAAAGCTGTTTAGACTGCACAGACTGGAGTGTCTTTGAAAATTAAGCTGGCAGCCTGGATGAATATACAGACACTGTCACATTCTATATCAGTTTCTGTGAAGATGTGTGTGTACCAACAAAGTCATTTCGCACATTCAACAACAACAAGCCGTGGTTCACTGCTAAACTTAAGCCGCTTCGCCAAGCTAAGGAGGACACATATCAGAGCGGGGACAGGGCCCTGTATAATCGCGCTAGAAACCAGCTGACTAAAGAAATTAACATTGCAAAGAGTAACTGTGCAGCAAAGTTGGAAAAACAGTTTAGCGCTAACGACTCTAAATCAGTCTGGCATGCATTCCAATCACTGACAAATTACAAGCGACAATCTCCCCAAGATGAGAACAATAGCACACTAGCCAATGACTTGAATACCTTCAACTGCAGATTTGAAAAGAACAGTTTCACACCCCACACCCACCCAGCCGCACCACCGACCACAATCACACCACCGACTTCTGCGTGAACCATCCGCGAACAGGATGTGAGACGCATCTTCAAACAACAAAAGATTAACAAAGAAGCAGGCCCAGACCATGTGTCCCCATCCTGCCTCAAAGTCTGTGCAGACCAGCTCGCTCCAGTCTTCACTCAGCTCTTCAATAGATCTCTGGAACTGTGCGAAGTACCATCCTGTTTCAAACGCTCCACCATCATTCCAGTCCCCAAGAAACCTGGAATCTTGGGTCTAAATGACTACAGGCCTGTCGCCTTGACATCTGTGGTCATGAAGTCCTTTGAACGTCTTGTGCTGGACCACCTCAAGAGCGTCACAGACCCCCTGCTGGGCCCCCTGCAGTTTAACTACCGAGCAAACAGGTCTGCGGATGATGCAGTCAACATGGGACTGCACTTCATCCTAGAACACCTCGACAGTGCAGGGACCTACGCGAGGATCCTGTTCGTGGACTTCAGCTCAGCGTTCAACACCATCATCCCTGAACTCCTTTCCTCCAAGCTTCTCCAGCTCAGCATCTCACCTGCCATCTGCCAGTGGATTTACAGCTTCCTGACGGGCAGGACACAGCAGGTGAGGCTGGGGGAGGCCACCTCATCCACACGCAGCATCAGCACTGGGGCGCCCCAAGGTTGTGTCCTCTCTGCGCTGCTCTTCTCTCGCTACACGAACGACTGCACCTCAACGCACCCGGCTGTCAAACTCCTAAAGTTTGCAGATGACACCACTGTCATCGGTCTCATCAAGGACGGTGACGAGTCTGAACACGCTCCAGACTGTAGAGATGATCGTGGACTTCAGGAGGCATCCTTCGCCACAGCTGCCCCTCACGCTGTCCAGCTGCCTTGTGTCAACCGTCAAGACCTTCAAGTTCCTGGGAATTACAGTCTCTCAGGACCTGAAGTGGGTGATCAACATCTACTCCGTCCTAAAAAAGGCCCAGCAGAGGATGTACTTCCTGCGGCTTCTGAGAAAGCACGGCCTGCCACAGGAGCTGCTGAGGCAGTTCTACATAGCGGTCATCGAATCAGTCCAGTGTTCTTCCATCCCAGTCTGGTTTGGTGCTGCTACAAAAAAGGACAAACTCCGACTGCAACGGACAATCAAAACTGCTGAAAGGATTGTCGGTACCCCCCTACCCACCCTTGAGGACTTGCACGCTGCCAGAACTAAGACAAGAGTGTGCAAAATCCTCTCGGACCCTCCACATCCCGGTCCCCAGCTATTCCAGCTCCTTCCCTCAGGTAGGCGCTACCGATAATGCAAACTAGAATTAGCAGACATTCCAACAGCTTCTTCCCTCTTGCAATCAACTTCTTAAACACCTAACCTACAATTCCATTGCAACATGCTGGCAATTTTTTGTCTTTTTGTCTTGAGTTTGTTGGCTCATTTCTGTCGGGCCAATTATATATTGCTCATGCACTCACTGTAGTAGTCTCGCCACGCTGCACTATTTGCATATCTGTTGTTGACCAATACTGGCCACTCATGCCAGAGTAGCATCTGCTCCATTTATACACTGGCTGAGGAGTATCTACAACATTTGCACAATAAACATTGTCCCAGACTATCGTACTACTCGCTTGAAGTCTTGGCGCCCTTTGCACAATGGTCATTGCACCGGACTATTGTAAAATTAGTCATTTGAACTGCTCTAAGTGCTAGAGGACTCTGCATCTTTTGCACAATTGTCCAAAAAAAATAAAAAATAAAAAAATGTACCAGCATTACCAGATAACTAGCAACCCTTTATTGCTCAGTGACTGTTTTTGTCAATGTCTTTATGTCTCAAAAGTGTTCTCTGTCTGTTGTCGTACTAGAGCGGCTCCAATTACCGGAGACAAATTCCTTTTGTGTTTTTTTGGACATACTTGGTAAATAAAGATGATTCTGATTTGAACGGGTGAATCTTTTTGATACAGCTGCTGTAGTGGGTTTAATTTTTTATTTACTGGGATTCGGGACTCGTAGACAAAGGACCCAAGATTTGGTCTGGAAAGCTTTCCACACACACACACACACACGTACACACACACACACATACACACACACACACACACACACACACACAAACTGTATATGTAGAGGTGAAATTTGTATGCTTCTTCTGACAATATACTGTACAGTATTGTGGCTGCTGAGTGTGCATTGCTTATTGACATCATGTTTGATCACAAGGATGCATTTTCTAGTTCAATGCAATCAGTGAATGAATCCAGTGTGAATAAGACAGAGCTAAAAAACAACAAAAGGAAGGTTTCTGTTTTCAGGCCAGAGTCTGGACTTTAAGTGTCCTTGAGCAAATCAAAGCTCTGAGCTGTTCCTTGTGAGTAGGTTGTCACCTTAGATGGAATCATTTTCCATATCATATATGAATGTAATTGTATTGTGATATGAGTGCTCTGTCGACCAGAAATGTGTTTCAGAACTGCAACTACTTTATCAAAACCGGATACAATAAAAGATGAGAACGAAAAGCGGTAAAATGCTGAAATATGCAACACTTGTGTTTGCGATTACATGCGCGTGAACGTTTATGCCTCTCAGCGTCAAAACACAAACTGGGAGGAATAAAAGCGACAAGAAGAAGTGCAGTAAATGCAAATGAAAACAAGAGCAGCGAGATGAGCGAGTGAGGGACAACAAAAAGATGTTGTAGGCCATTACAGTGAACATGACATTCGGTCTAAACCTGTGTTCAGACTGAGCCAGCGTGTAACACTTAAAATCTACTGTCATCTCTTATGTTTTTCATCTTGCAAAAGCGACTGTGTAAAAAAATAAATAATAATAATTGTATACAAAACAGCGGCACGGTGGACGACTGGTTTGAGCGTCAGCCTCACAGTTCTGAGGACCGGGGTTCAATCCCCGGCCCCGCCTGTGTGGAGTTTGCATGTTCTCCCCGTGCCTGCGTGGCTTTTCTCCGGGCATTCCGGTTTCCTCCCACATCCCAAAAACATGCATGAATTGGAGACTCTAAATTGCCCGTAGGTGTGACTGTGCGTGCGAATGGTTGTTAGTTTGTATGAGCCCTGCGATTGGCTGGCAACCAGTTCAGGGTGTACCCCGCCTCCTGCCTGATGATAGCTGGGATAGGCTCCAGCACGCCCGCGACCCTAGTGAGGAGAAGCGGCTCAGAAAATGGATGGATGGATGGATGGATGGATGTATACAAAACAGACATTATCATGTTTACATTTACGCTAGCTTGCCCACTGGGAAATATATTTCATGTCTGTCCACATGTTTTGAGCCACCGTTTCTGTCTAAATATCTGTTGCTTAAAAGGGTTAGTGTTGCTATCCATTAGCCTGTCTTTGGTGTATTGCACCATTGTATTTGTTAGCTTTAGGCTAAAAAGACTCGCTTAAAGCTTCCTTTTTGAAGAATTGTTCACTATTTGCTAAACTGGTGCTTGTGAAGTGAGTTGAGTTTATTGCCACCATATGGCGCTCGTATCTCAAATTTTTGCTCACAAAAACGATGGCTTGTATCTCTAAAAAGTCCGGTCACCCATATCTCAAAGCACTACTTTACATATTTCCTATACCCAAAAAAAACAAACAAAAAAAAAAATGCAAACAGATCAGTCGACCATCATCTTGGATTGCATTGTGTTCCATTGTGCTACACAGATGAATGAAAATGTTCATGCCATGGTATATTTGCTTTTTTGTCCTTTATCTCACCTTTATGTTTTTGCACGAAAAGACCAATATTTCACAAGTGATCATCAAACTATCAGCTCTTGTAGTTGGCAAATATATAGATGTCATTTAAGCATAGTGGTATTATTGAGCTCATTCTCAGCATTTACTCAATACTGCTCCACCTCCTCCCCCTGTCTGCAAGATGTCCCCCACCTGACCAAAACAAGCTAATGAAAAGTTTCATTGGGTTGACCCAGACAGGTCTTTACTGAGTGTTGTGGGAGGATTTCATCAAGAAACTTCAGGCTTGGGAGTCTGTAAAACACTGCATTAAGAGTCATCGTCATTCTACTTCTTTAGTTCTGACAAACAAAAAATTCATTCAGTTTCTGTGCAGCTGGAAGCACCAGAATCATTTCCTCAAAGCTGCTACAAAGCTTTTTAGCCATTATAGATTAATTTTACAATCTTATACTCAATATGTGATATCAGTGCAAAACATCATCCCATCATCAATCTTGTCTTTCATTCTCTGGACTGAGTCCACTATTACAAGTCTACGAGTACTGTTACTGCTCTAATTAGCAGCACAGTATCCATGCTGACAAATAGATGTGTCAAAAGCAAAATAATTCTCACAAAGATCTGTTGATTATATGACCAAACTATTTGATTGATCACCTAAAATGGGTCACGAAAATCCACAAAAACAAAGAAAATAAACCAAAATATGCCTGTTTAAAGATTTGAGACTGTACTTGCTATAGCTAAAAAAATATATGGTCAAATTCCAATTATGATACTTTGGGCATTCAAATTTTTGGGTACCACTGTTTGTCATAACTACCAACATCAAGTCTTCTTTTTTTCCTTTTAGCTTGTCCGGTGAGGGATTGTCGCAGCGCGTCATCCTTTTCCATCCTATCATCTACATCCTCCTCTCTGACACCAACCTGCCCTCTTGCCTTCCGTCACAACATCTATCAATCTTCTCTTTGGTCTGGTTGAAGCTCGGTTGCTTGGCATTTCCAACCTCAGCATCCTTCAATCAGTGTATGTACGAGGTCTCCTCTGGACGTGTCCAGACCATCCAAGTGTGGTCTCTCTAACTTGAGAGGCATGCAATTTATTCCGAGTGCCACAATCCTACAGGCATAGTATGTCTCATGGCACCTGTAAAGAAGAAAAAAATAAAAAGCGCATGAAATCGGATATCCTCAGATTGGAATCAGGCCTCTAGTGTTGGAGTTTTTAATGTGTATTTTGATGGTTGCTTCATGTGTTCGGTGGCACCTCATCAGAATTGGGCACTTGCCTCCAGATTTCACTGAAACTATCTTAAAATGCAGATAGTGTAATACAGCTTCGTATCCTCTTTGCATTTCATTACTTACTATCAAACAACTTTTTCACTGTGAATGTTTTGCATCACTCCCTGGCAGTAGATGATAATGAAAAAGTTGAGTCAAACAGACTTTTTTTCATTGGACTGCTAATTGAAATCAGATAAACTGGAGCAAATGTACAGCTTCACTGCAGCACAATATTTGTTCTAATAATATTACTTCCTGGTTACTCAATTGTGCTTAGGCTGCAATAACTTGATTTGGCAAAGTGATTCTTCAGGGAACACTTAACACACCGCCAGTGAGCCACCTTGCATATGCGTGGATACAAATAACAGAGAACGCCATTAAGTGTGTAGTTGTTATCACTAATTAAAAGAATGAGGTGAATTTCTCACTGACGCCTGGTTGAGATACAGCTTGTGTGTGTGTGTGTGCGCGTGTGCGAGCGCGTGTGTGTTTGCGTACTAAAAATTTTGTGCTAAGCAGAGAGGGTGACTGACTTCATTGATTAGAAATTGCTGTAAGTCTTTTGTTGTTCCATAATTTTTAGTTTGGCTGCTGCTGTCATGTTAGACTGATGTTGAGTTGTTAAATTCCTCAGACCATGGAAAGACACTTCTCGACACTATAATACTGCATTTCTTTGGAGGTTATTTCGTCTTGTTGTTATGCATTTCTTCATGATCATTGCTTAGGATGCGGGCAGCATTGTAGGCAGCATTGTTCAACACGTCTCCGTCACAGTTGAGAGCTTCTGGGTTTGAATCTCATCTTCCCGTTTGGAGTTTCCGTGCCCTGTACGTTCCTGGGTTTTCGCAGAGTACTCCAGCTTTCTCCCACATTACACAAACGTGAATAATAGGTTAATAGAAGACTCCAAATTGTCAAAAGGTGCGAATGTGAGCTTGTTTTGTTTTTATGCATTTATGAAAGGTCATTTGTCCATATATTTGTTCCAGTAGGCTAGTAACCAGCAGTTGGCGATTGACCAATGCGAGTACCCTATGAAAAAGCGAAAATAGACTCCAGCTCACCCATGGCCCTACAGAGGATAAGTGGGATAGAAAATGGATGGCTGAATGGATGCACTAACATGTGCTAACACATTTTAGCATGAAGGAATGTGTCTCACAATGGCACACGCTAAAAAATATTCTGAATTAAAAAAAACGGACTCGATCATGGTCGTCTTGGAAATGTTTTCCTGTTGATTAGCTCCATAGCCCTCCTACCACACACACACCCTAAATTACCATGCGAAGCAGCTCATGATTGTTGATGCAAGTAAACTAGCTTACAGTTTAGGATGATGAATAATGATGATAGTCTAGAGAATAAATAACAAGACGGAAAGTAAAGTGTTTTTCTGTAAAGTGGGAGTAAAACAAACAAAAAAATGAAAACAAAAAATTGCGCAGGGAATACACAATAGAGATATCCCCATAAAACTCAAAAGTTTTTCTGAATGTGAGAATGAATAGTTGCCTGTCTTTATACACTCATACATGTCAGTGGTGTGATTTACAGTTGATCAATCCAGAGTGTACCCCAACTCTCACCCTAAAGTCAGATGTGGCCAGGTATGGACTCTGTTTCCCTTGACCTTGAACAGCAAAAGCAATATAGAAAATGGATGACCGAATGGACAAAAGATGTACAAGATGTACAGTATGTACAAATGCATATCAACTGTGATTATCCGGAGACTATTGATGCACCGCTCACTGTGACAATGCCAACCACTGTTTTGCAGGAACATAACATTTTAAACATGTTATGTAACCTTTAAACTGAAGACTTTCAGTGAAACTAGTGGTGCTCTAAAACTGTAACTGTGAAACGAATTAATCGTGGCCACGCTAAATTTGACAAAATATCCTGATGACAGGAAACTCATTAAGTATTTGCTAACTCATTCAACCAGCCACTTCTCTATGTAAGTAACATGATGAAAAGCATGTTTGCTACAAAATAAATCTCCTTGCTCTGCCTGGTTTTCAGATATTATTTCACTCTTTTAAGAAGGCATACTTTATAACCACAGAAAATAATAAATAAAAATAAAGATAATTGTACAGTGCATTTATAGAGTGTCTGACATCATGTACACAGATGACAGGGCTGAGTTGGAATACTAAAAATGGTGTGTTGCAAATATATGGTAAGGATTTAGAGATGACGTCCGTCCATTCATTTTCTAGACCTCTTATCCTGTTCAGGGTCGTGGGAAGCCAGAGCTTATGCCAGCTGTCAATGGGCGAAAGACAGACTACATCCTCGACTGGTTGCCAGTCAATCACACAGCCAGGCATGACATAGCTTTAAAAATACACAGGCTACCATTAGTACTTCATAGGCTCACTATAAGGTGAGCAAAAATGGTTTAATTTAAGTGAAATGGAATAATATGATGACATGTACCTAAGACATTTCTAAGGTTGTTTTTCCCTGGTGACTGGAATTTTTTTTGTCCAGTGTGAGAGCAGGAAACATGCTCTCTAAGACTCAAAGTGCCACCTTTTCACCCTTTAAAGCTAATATATAGCAAAGCAAACAAAGCGAGCAAAGTGGAGTATAATAGACAGACATATACTGTAAGTGATTTTACAGAAGGCTAAATTCCAATGTTGTACATCACATACACAAACCTTTATTGACACACTTCTTAATGATGAATTATTCTAGATTACCTATGTTACAGTGCATCTTAATTCATTATCATATGAAGATGGATGTTAGTATGGATCTAAATTTGTGGGAACAGTTTGGCGATGGCTGTTTTCTCTTATGGCATAACTGTATCCCAGTGCACAAAAAAGGTCCATAAAAACATTCTTGGAGGAGTTTGGTGTAGAAGAATTTAACCTCAAACACACCTTTGGGTTGAACTAAACCAGAGATTGTGGGCTGTGAAGCCCTTTTTCAGGTCCAACATCAGTGAGGCCTGACCTCACAAATGGCCTCCTTCGGGAATTGGCTAAAATCTAACAGAAATCTCCAACATCTTGTAGATCATCTTTGCAGAAAAGTGAAGAATGTAATAGTGTGAATTGTTAATTGTGTCAGTGATAGTTTGTCAATGCATCAATGTACAGTAGTAGCTGTGTTAAAATAAAGCACATAGTTGAAAACCGAAGCTAATAGTCACACGTTTTGCTCATCCTTTTCCCTCTTTTCACAAAAGACAAAATAGGAACAACAGAATACGAGTATTAATCATGGGCACATCAGTATTGTACAAGTTAATTCGGTAATTGTCACATCGCACAACTGTCTTGTCGATTCACATGCACACCTAACCCTAACCCAGAATAGAATATTTATGATCTTAGTTTTGAACCACAAATGAGTGAAAATCGAAGAATCCCCGACCGTATTAAGGTTTACGTCTACCAAAGTTCAGTGCATCCATGGTTGAATAAACCACACATAAGCACTTCCTTGCTGCAAATCCTCTTTGGCTCTTTCTCCTCTGTCCCTAATTCACCTCATTGCTTTCCGTCCAAACTGATCCCTTTTTTCCCCACTTGTACATTATTAACGCTCTCACTTGATTATACTACTGCGTCTCAAAACGTTTGCACACATACATTCCATTTGAGACACACACACACGTTCCAAACAGGTATTATTTTCTAGAATAGAGATCCAACACTGAGTTTAGTTGTATACTGTGCATGAATCCAGCCATTTTCTTTATAGTCTTGTCCTCATTAGGGTCAAGGGTGAGCTGACTTTCCAGCTGACTTTCGGCGAGAGGCTGGTCGCCAGCCAATGGCAGGGCACATATGTCACACTAAAATACTACAACAAATACATACTACATACCGTATGAATACATCTACACACAGTAAATAAGTGGAAAAGATAGTCAGAAGCAGAGGATATACAGTATATCTATGTGACAATGCAAGTAGGAAATGTGATTTATTTAAGATGATCTCTTCACGCTCCCTGAATACTAGAAAAGAGAGGAAGTGGCCAAGGTCAGTGAGAGAATTCCCTATTCTAATTCAGAGGCATTGCTCACCACCCGGCGCAAGAGCCATGGATTAATTTAGAGATCCATTCACCACGCCCGTGCTCAGGGAGAGGCGGCTAAACGTGATGAGGACTAAACGAGTAGAAAAAGGGAAAGAAATAAGGTGGAAAAGGGGAGGACCAAAGTGAGGAGGAGGAAGAGGATGAGAGACTTGGAACCAAGAGACAGAAGAAGTGTTTCTGCTTGTTGAGTGTGAGACTCTTCACTTAGAAGAGCTCCACTTTACAGACACTCCTCCCCTTATGGCCAACTGGCAGCAATCGTGTATGTTTGTGTGTGTGTGTATGTGTGTGTGTCTGTCTGAGAGAACCGCTGACAATACAAGCGCCAGAAAAAAACAAAAAACATGAAAGACGACACACAATGCTGAGTAAATTTAGGAAAACATAAAAAGAAAAAACGGTGACTGAGTGGTTGGCACATCTGTCTCACGGTTGTGAGGTTGAGGGTTTGAAACCCGGCTCTGGCCTTACTGTGTGGTGTACTGTATGCCTGTTCTCCATGTGCTTGTGTAGGTTTTACCCAGATACTCTAGCTTCCTCCCACATTCCCAGAACATGTTTCTTAGATTGACTACTCTAAATTGTCCATAGGTGTGAACGTGATTGTGAATGGTTGTTTGTCCTGTGACTGCATGGCAATTCCAGAGTGTACCAAAGTTAGCTGGACTCGCCACCAGGTCACCCATGGTCCTAATCAGGATAAGCGGTATCGAAAATGGATGGATTGATAAACACAAAGCAATTCAACCCCCTTTAAATCACACAGTGAGCCGACAGAATTGGATGGCTGTGTCATTTCCGCTAGTGGGCTCATGGAACACCGGGGGACTGGTCCACTCTTCCCGGTGTTGGCTCCGTCCAATACTCCGCAGCCTTGCTTCATGTGCAGCACGTAGATTCGCACAACAGAGACACTTAAGAGAAAGTTAACTGTTTATTGTGTTTGCTAGCCAGCCAGATATCCTGTGAGCTAACGAGCTAGCGAGTTAAGGAGCTAAACAGCTCGCTCCGCCGTAGCTTCGCTGCGAGCTGTTGTGTATGTTAGTCTACAATTAACGCACATAGGAAAGTTAACTGTGTATTATGTTCACTAGCCTGCAAGCTAAGGAGCTGGCAAGCTAAGGAGCTAAACAACTCGCTCCACCGCGGCGAAGTTGTTTAAAATGTCAGAGCCTCTCTCTGAGTTGTTGTGTGTCTTAGTCCACAATTAACACAAAGATGGGAAAGTCAACATTTATTAAGCATAACCTCAGTGGCATACGTTATTCAAACAGTAGTTGACTACAGCAAACGTTAACATTTATTTGATTGACAGGTGAAGGGCTCGTCTTCGGCGGACCACCCACGTGGTCTTGCAACTCTTTATTCTTTATTTCAGACCCAGGGGGATCCATATCAAAAAGTAAAGAAAAACTATTTAAGAGAGAAACAAGAAAGGAAATTATAATAATACCAACAATAAATAATAACAATAGCAACAGTACTGATTTAAAAGCAAAAAAAAAAAAAATTTAAATGGAAAAATAATAAGGGCGGGCCTTATTTTTCAGGATTTTAATTTCCTTTAACAATATGAGCAACACCTATTCCATGCTGGGTTCATGTTGAATTTTTAGAGCTCTACAAAAATGCTTCTAATTTTCCATATAGCCATTTTCTACACCGCTTATCCTCACTTGGGTCACGGATATGCTGGAGCCTATCCCAGCTAACACATTCACTGCCATTGACGGCTTTAGAATATATCAAAAAACTATCCATTTAATTAACTGGGGAGGCTGGCAGTGAATGAGTTAATGATATTATTTATTTGACACATGATGGCCATGAAATCAAGTTCAAATCAATACATGTTCCTTTCTTCAACCTCACAATTTTCAAGTTACCTCAAAACTGTGTGTTATTCTATATCAGAACAAGAACTCTCATTGGTCACTCCCTCAGGTACACTTATTCAACTTCCTGGTAATGCAAATAGCTAATCAGTAAAGCACCGCATAATACCTTATAAAATATAAAGCATTCAGACAAGAGAACAAATACAATTTAAAGGGAACATATAGAAAACGGTATAGTATGGTCGAGAAAATTGTTGTTGCTGTTGGTGTTGTTGTTGAGTTTTGTTGGATACTCAGATTAGCATTGGCTAATAGCATTAGCTTTGTAAAGTGGCACTTACACTGCTGGCTTGGTCAGTGCAGTTGTCGCGTGGCAGTTGGGGACTATTTATGATTGGTCATGAGTCCATGTGCCACATCTGCTGCCTCCATGAGTTGAAATGTTTTTTTTCCACACTCAGGGCTCTGCTCCTGCAAGTAGGCTGCAGCGTACACACGCCAGCAAGAGGATAATTATTTGTGTAGAATTGGTCTTAATAAATAAATAAATAAAAGCAATCCCTCCAGTGAGCAGCGGTTCTCCGAGAAAAATACCTTATTAGTTGTAGAGGTCAAAGGAGAGACTGAATCGACTGGTTGGAAATGATACAAAAGTGACGATGAAGCAAATAACAGCTCGTTAGAACTGGGAGTGAAAGAGAAGATGGGCTTCGACGAAAGCTGCTATCGCTCTGTTGAACAAAAGAACAGGAAATTGATACTACAATTCCCACAAGCTTGTTACGTGACGCCTGATCTGATGATTGTCCATTTAATCTGCAACATGGTGATCATATCCTGCCTTGTATCAATAGTTCAGACTGGTGAGAGTTGTGATGTCCGGCCCTTGGAAACACTGTGCGATGTAGTTGAACGATACAGTTGGATATGGACACCCTGAACAGAGAGCCTGTATAGGATTTTGATGCTGCACATACATTATATCATATTGGATCACTTTTATTAAACCATAATAAGATAGAGCAATAGTTAAGGAAGAAGCGTCTTGCTCAAGAAAGAGCATGTGGGTGAGAATTAAAGCGGAAGTGTGGATATTTTAAAAGAGGCTCACTCGCTCCCATTCACTTGAATGTACCCAGCGCGGTATGTACCGCTGGTGTACAGCTTGGCCAAAAGATTTGCTTTTTCATCTACAGGTACATTATAAATTTTAAATGTACTTAGGTATTGTTGTAAAACAAGTAATAGTAATTTATATACTATATTTGTATGGCTTTGGAGTGGCGGGGCGGCTGTTTTGTCTCCAGCTCGCTTTAAACGCATAAATGTATTTTTAGCATGAGTGAAAGCTTATGTGCATTTTCATTGGCTGTAGCCTACGACGTTGCGATGCCGTGCACCAGCGAGTCAAATTTTCAATCGCGGGAAAACCAGTGATCGACTGATCGGCCACTCATGAAAATAGTTGCGGAACCCCGCACGCTGCAACGGGAGTCAAGTCCAATTCAGCCGCATCGCTTGGTGCGTGGCGGCCTTTAGTCACACTGTAAGTTGTAGTGTTGCTGACCATGTCCATCCATTTAATGATCAGTTCCCAATCAGAGAGAACACTTGGCTGTACCAAATAAAGCGGCCTATGAGCATAGATTTGATTTGAGATCCAATTCTAAAAAGCTTGAGGTAAATGTCAAAGGTGATACTGGTTTGTTATTTTCTGCTCAATACCATTTTCATCCACTTTTGCTCAGTGCTAATAAATACTTATGCCTCAGGGAGTGAAGTTTCCTCGTTAGACTGATATTTCACGTTATTTTCTGTGTTAAAAGTCTGCCTTGAAATTGGATTTTTGGAGAAATGAAGAGAGGCATCCTCTGCATTTTGCTTGATGATGTGGATAAGCAGGAGTGATTTTCTCTTAAGGGGACAGTTTCAGCCCTGTAAAAGATTGACATTGAGTTTTATAGAATTGACACTAATAATAATATAAAGTTCTTCTTCTTAAAAGTCACAATAAATCAATTTGTCCCTGTAGATACATTCGCAAAGAGAGTGAGACAATATTATTCATATTCTTTAACTTTCAATTTCTCCTCTGACTACATACATTTAAATGTTCTGACCTCACATATTCAGTGTTATCTTTCAAGCCCCCTCAGCAGAGCAGAGAAATGAAAAATACTGAAACAAGCCAACAGAACTAAATGTTTTTTTTTTTTTTTTTATTAAATATGCTTACTAAATTTGAAAAAATAATTTTTTGGCAGCCATGGATATATGTTTGCTTGAACCGTATAAAATGTTTCTGCAGCTTTAGTCATTTGTCATTATAACACCAAAATAGATTGCTAGTTATTTGATGCATGAACTGTCACGGTACTGCACACATGGATCATAAAATGCCTGTTGGATTTGTTTTGTTCTCCCAGAACACTTCACACTCATTTAATGCAACTGCAATGCAATTAATGCTACTCATTATACAATGGGATGCAATTTGATATTTATTCACTGTGTTCCTTCCCACCCACATGTCCTCGCAGGGAGCTGATACTAGATAAGGCATCTTTGTGGGATAGAGGAAATAAATGGACGATTAATTTTCAAAATGTTATTGGCTGGTTTAACTCGTACAGTACATTCAGGTCATGAGTACGACACAAACGACAAATTTAGTCAAATCAAATAATTGGGCAGGACACAGTACGGATTTATACATTCATACAACTTGTATTGTGAGTGTACATATTTTTGTCGAGAGTGGTAGTATTCATATCACAGCACAATTTTAAGCCTAGTTGGTAATATTTTTTTCAGACTTTGGAGCAGTTTTTTTTTTAGGTGTGCATATATCTTAAAATTTGAACCGTCACTTCGATCGTCGTAAACCTAAACCCACATTTTAAGGAAAAGTATCTCTTAAAAATTGCCTTTCATCACATTTGTAATTTAAAAAATATCTAAATATCACACTCTGCCTTCTATTATTTGTACTACTACTACTTATACATCTTTTTTTTCTTGGTAAAGACAAATGTAGCAAACGTGCTCAAACAACAGGACCCCCATCGCAGTTCTTTCACAACGAAAGTGACGTTCACACAAGAGTAAACAGTCATCAGCTCTTGCTTTTTAGACAGTGGAAAGCACACGCACATCTGCCATACCGAGATACCTGACCCCGAGAAATTGTTGACACGCCAATACAAGCACACCAAACTGCGTCTCCGAGTCAAGATTCATTTAAGCACCCGGTCAAAAGATGATATTAAAAGATTAGCTTCAAATAATGAGGGAGGAAATCAATACACAGGAGCCATTTTTCTACCACTACACACAGACTTCTTGTATGTTGGTACAAAGATACAGCATTTGGTAATGCTGTAGTGGTAGCATCAATGCCCATGGGACAAACACAAGCACATTCAACATCCCATCAATAGCATAACAGCAAAACGATCTTGAAAAGGCGTACACAATATGGATGCTTGCATTCAGGATACATGAAAAATAACACCATGGTCAAACTGACAGAGTCATCACACAAGAACCATCACAATGCTGGACTCCATCTCTATGCAGATTTGTAACAAAATGTTACGTTTTTGTCGTTGTTTTTCTTTCTTTCTTTATTTTTTTTGTCTTGGCTCATGTTCCACCTGTCTACAAAGTTTTGTGGAATTGAGTCCATAGTTTTTGCATAACTTTGCTTGCATTCTTGCTATTTACTGAAGACCATACAAGCACTACAGTAATAGTGCATATATTATATTATATATTGCATATATACATATATATACATACATACAGTAATACAAGTAGAGTAATTGGATTCTTTAAGAGGACAGACCGGCGGGTAACCGACAACATATATAGGCTTCTGTATTCTCTATTGCTGTCTGTAGTGTTTTTTCTTCTTCAGATTAATGTTATGAATCACACAAACTACAAAAACAATCAAGATTCGTCATTAAACGTTACTAGTGAAATAAAATCTATCAGACACTTAAATCTAGATTAATATTACTTCTGCAGGGCCACTTGTTGCCAGGCACAATTCATGGAGCATATTCAGTGAAACTAGGCTGTTTTGAATGACAGTGAACTTGCCACACTATCCAATAAAACATTTTTTTAATCAAATGTACATTTAGATTCAATTATTGTTTTGTAACAGTTTTTAGGGGCCAGCAGCAAGTAAATTACCTTATAAAAAAAGACACTATAAATTAAGTACTTATACACTTCACTCCATCCATCCATCCATCCATCCATTTTCAACACCACTTATCCGGTTTGGGTCACGGGACGCTGGAACCTATCCCAGCTGACTTCGGGCGAAAGGCGGACTACACCCTGAACTGGTCGCCAGTCAGTCGCAGGGCACATATAGACACGGACAACCATTCGCACTCACATTCACATTCACACTGTCACTGAGTGGGAACTGAACCCACGCTGCCTGCACCAAAGTCAGGCGAGTGTACCACTACACCAACAGTGACTACACTTCACTCCACCATATTAAATATAAGAACTCCAAAAACAAAAAAAAAATACATTTAAACTACTCAAGTTCCAAATATTGAGCATTATTCAGCAAAGATTACAATAAGGATTATAGAGAAGCCATACAGTGTAGATACTTACATGCATTGGTGACAGCAAAGCTGTTGGCTGTCTCTATATTATCGACATGTGGGACCAGGTTGAAGGGGGCTTCCGTAGCATTAGGGCTGGTGTTGTGAAGGAAGATAGCTAGTCGAAACGCTGTGTACTCCTGATCAGTATTCCTAATGAACAAGCCGCCTAGGGAGGGAGACAAAGGACAAGGTGATGAAGAGGAGAAAGAGACGGATGTGTGCCAAGAAAGGAGGGAGGGCAGATAACAAAAAAGGAGAGAGAGAAGAAAACTAAGATCTTCGTTACCATTTGTAAAAAAAAAAAAAAACTAATTATTTCAACACACACACATAACCATGAAAGAAAAATCCAGTGCTGCACATTTCATTGATGAAATGCAAAGAAAACCTTTTACAACCCCAATTCCAATGAAGTTGAGACGTTGTGTTGAACATAAATAAAAACAGAATACAATGATTTTCAAATCATGTTCAACCTATATTTAATTGAATACACTACAAAGACAAGATATTTAATGTTCAAACTGATAAAATGTATTGTTTATAGCAAATAATCATTAACTTAGAGTTTTTTTGGCTGCAACACGTTCCAAAAATGCTGGGACAGGGTCATGTTTACCACTGTGTTACATGACCTTTTCTTTTAACAACATTCAATAAACGTTTGGGAACTGAGGACACTAATTGTTGAAGCTTTATAGGTGGAATTCTTTCCCATTCTGGCTTGATGTACAGCTTCAGCTGTTCAACAGTCCGGGCTCTCCGTTGTCGTATTTTAAGCTTCATAATGCGCCACACATTTTCAATGGGAGACAGGTCTGGACTGCAGGCAGGCCAGTCTAGTACCCGCACTCTTTTACTACGAGGCCACGCTGTTGTAACACATGCAGAATCTAGTTTGGCATTGTCTTGCTGAAATAAGCAGGGACATCCATGAAAAAGGCGTTGCTTGGATGGCAGCATATGTTTCTCCAAAGCATGTATGTACCTTTCAGCATTAATGGTACCTTCTTTGGCCCGGAGGACACGACGTCCACAATTTCCAAAAACTATTTGAAATGTGGACTCGTCGGACCACAGAACACTTTTCCACTTTGCATCAGTCCATCCTAGATGAGCTCGGGCCCAGAGAAGCCAGCGGCGTTTCTGGGTGTTGTTGATAAATGGCTTTTGCTTTGCATAGTAGTTTCAAGTTGCACTTACGGCTGTAGCACCAAACTGTATTTCCTGACATTGGTTTTCTGAAGTGTTCCTGAGCCCATGTGGTGATATCCTTTACACATTGATGTCGGTTTTTGATGCAGTTCCGCCTGAGGGATCGAAGGTCACGGGCATTCAATGTTGGTTTTCGGCCTTGGCGTTTACATGTAGTGACTTCTCGAGATTATCTGAACCATTTGATATTATGGACCCTAGATAATGAAATCCCTAAATTCCTTGAAATTGTACATTGATGAACATTGTCCTGAAACTGTTCGACTATTTTCTCATGCACTTGAGGTGAACCTCGCCCTATCTTTGCTTGTGAATGACTGAGCAATTCAGGGAAACTCCTTTTATACCCAATCATGGCACCCACCTGTTCCCAATTAGCTTGTTCACCTGTGGGATGTTCCAAACAGGTGTTTGATGATGATTCCTCAACTTTCTCAGTCTTTTTTGCCACCTCTCCCAGCTTTTTTGTTCCAGCCATAAAATTCTAAGTAAATGATTATTTGCTAAAAACAATAAAGTTTATCAGTTTGAACATTCAATATCTTTGTAGTGTATTCAATTAAATATAGGTTGAACATCATTTGCAAATCATTGTATTCTGTTTTTATTTGTGTTTAACAAAACGTCCCAACTTCATTGGAATTGGGGTTGTACAAATTCACAAGAAGTCCCAGAGGAGCTCCGTTTATTAACTAAGCCAGAGACATGATAATCTAACTCCAGCAACTATGCTAATGAAGTGAAAATGAATAAAATATGACTTGTATCGTTAGTACAAATTCAATAGGAGAATTTATACATGCACACAGAAACACAAAATCAACAAACATAGCTGACTTGGACGCTATGTCCAAACACCCTGGTTTAAGAGGATGGGACCTTGCAGACAAGATAGAATAACAACCAAAAGAACCAAAATCAATAAATTGTACATTGTAAAGTAAGACATGGACAAAAGTATTGGCAAACCAGGCAGTTACATTAACAAGGCGTATAAATGGTGCCATGAAATTTTCACCTCTTTCTCCAAAGAATTTGAGTCCATCCAAAAGGACATTTGTGAGGTCTCTGCTGTTGGATGAGAGGCCCTGACTCAGAATCTTTGTTCTAGTACATCCTAAAAGTGTTTGATGGGCTGGAGGTCAGGCGCCAGTCAAATTCTTCCACACCAAACTCATCCAAGCATGCCTTTATGGACCTTGCTATGTGCGCTGGGGCACAGTCAAGCTGTATGAAAGAGTCTTTGTGGGCCAAATGCTACCAGATTAAAGTCATATTCTTAAGAGAATCAAGTCACTTTTTCCTTTGTGTTGAATTCAAGAAACAGTGTTGTTGTAGAACACATATTCATCCACTTCTCTCAAATGCTTTTGACTAGCCTCTCTGTCAACACACTTTAACACAAATCATATTGAGATATCTGTGGATTCTGCTGGCATAAAAATGTAACGACATCTTTCATAAAGATGATGAAAGTGACAATCTCCATTTCTACATGCATGGTGCCCCCTGCTACAGAAATATAAAACTGGTTATTTACTCATTAGCATACCATGATGAGGCTAATCGCAAAGCAGCTAGATACGATTCTAACAGTACATTCTGCTAAATGACTGATGCAGTATAACTGATGAGATACGTCAGTTCTTTTCCTCAAGCTTGACCTATTTCTTTGTCCTCTTAAACCCCCAATTTGTTTTCTTGTTGTGTCTGCCCTGAGCTTCGAACAGTTGAGGTAGTTGTGACATGTTTACAAAGTTCTCTGGGGTCGCAGCAATAGATTAGCCTTTGCATTGCTTTACATTTAATCTATTTTAGCTTTTCCATTTCAAGAGTAAAAAGTCATAACTTTTTTATATAATAACATTGAAGGTGATTTTTTTTTTGACCCCAGATTTTGTGGTAGCCCCTGGAGGCCATGGCGCTCGTAGCATTTGCCTATATCGCCGGCTGTGCTGCACAGGTGAATAAAGTTGTAATTTTCTGAGGGGAAGTGATTGACGAATATCAGCCGAGCAGTCTGTTACCTGCATAAATATGAACAATGTGGATGTTCTAGTCAACAGTTGTGTCTGTTCTGGAGAAATATGCACAAATGTTCTGGGTCATCAACCAGCAATGTTAGTTATTGTGATTGTATTAAAAAAAAAAAAAAAGTTTTATATATTATTGTTTTCCTTGAAAACACAACTTTTTTTTTTTTTTTTTTGTGGCATCCGTCTGTATCAGGAGACAATGGAGTCTACATCTGGGTAAGTCCAAGTTTGAGTTGCAGTGCTTGGTGTGGCTGAAGTCATGTTGTGCCCGGTGGCCAGGACCCCTCTTCTCGGCCTGGCTGGCAGACTCCAAAGGCAGCTGCAGAATTGCCGCAAGGAGTCACGGCGCTTGATCAACCGCCTGTAGGAGGCCTACTCTTGTTTTATTTTCTGTCGGGTTTGGCTCCCCTAGCCTTTGTTTCTCCCGAAGCAACCGTAAGGCAGTGGTGGTGGGGACAGCGGACAGTCGGAGCCAGGATTCTAACCGTCAACCCTTTGGTCACTGGACAACCCACTCTACTGCCTGAGCCACAGCCACCACAGTGTATTCTTGTAAGATTACGATTTTGTCTTTGTACATTCTTTTTTTTCTGTTCACTGCAGCCCTTATACTCCTTTGTAATGTTGAAACAAAAATGAGCCCTCCATAAACTGTTCCCTCATAGATTCAGGAGCAACTAATGGGGCCAATTGGGATGATGGGTTCAGGAGAAAGTGAGTGTTTTGTGTCAGAAAAAAAAAAGACCTTTTTGGGGAAGGTTTTTTGCGTGCTATCGCCTATAGAAATTCTGGTTAAAAAAAAAACCCAAAACCTTCTATTTAGTACTAAACAGTATAACTTCATTATTTCTCAACATATTTCTTTGACCGTTTTGTTTCACCATGCTACTCGGGGAACCCCTTCTCCAGTTGGCTGACAAGTTTCAGTTAAAAATATCCACCAATAAGCTCGCACGAGCTGAAATTCAGGGGGCTTCTCAAAGTCAAATCAAGTCAAAATTACCGTGACATTTCAAATGGCATAACTTTCCCTAGAAATGCCACTTAAGTAGGTCAAATAGAATATTATTTGTGAGAAGACCAGTGTGGACAGTCAAATAAGTCATGTACTTGAGTAATCCATTTTCCCCCCTTGAATTTATTGGTTATGGATGTTTTTACAGTTGTTTGAAGGGCTTATTCCATGTTTTTTTTGGGGTTTTTTTGTTTTAGAAAATTCCATGATGGCTACTTGTCATATTGCTAGTCCTACCACTACACTGATCAATTAATAAATCATTATGTCTCAATACTTTTGTCAATGCACTGTATATTTTCACTGTATTTAAATCAACCCCTGAGATTTCTTCAATGCTTCATGGGCTTAACTGTTTGGAAACAAAGTGATTGAGTTTCATTTTTCACAGTAAAAGAGTGAAAGAGATGGGAGGGGCAGAGAAAAGATGACAAGGGAGGAGTCGGGAGACAGTGCATAATGAACGGAGCCATTATTATGACAAGGTGCCAGCTACCTTTGTGTGAGTGTGTCTTTGTCACACTAGTTGTTCATCCCGCTTTTTTCTTTCGATGTGTGTATCAGATAATTAACTCAAAATGATCAAGCACGATCATTAAAACAAGACAGGAAACTCACATGTTCACAGAAAACAGATCTGTGGAGCGGCAAGAAATATGACAACTTGATATGATTTTAATGATTGTAAATCAAAAAGTGAGCAGATACTGTTGGTGTTTGGAAATGTTCTGTTTCTGAATTGTAGTCGCTTTTGGACGGCGCTCAGTAGTAGTGGAACCTTGAAAATCAAACGTACCTTAAATCGTACCTGTACAATTTAAGATTTGACAAAATTATTCTGCAAAAGGTACGCCTGTCAAGTGCAAGGCACACAATTTCACAGTTCAAACCGAGATGCCAGCTAATGCCAGGAGGTCTGAGCTAGTAAGCATGAAATGATACTGGGCATATGTTTTGCTTTTTCTTTAACTTTTTGCGGCTTTTTTGCAGCACTTATTCCAAAAGATTGACACCGCATTTGATAATGTTGTGTGGAACATGAGCATATCATGAAAAACCTCACTCAACCTCAATTCAATGAGCATCACAGGGCAAAATCCATGTGTTTTGCTCTGTCCTGGGCTTACTCAAAAAGATGGATGACCGTCATGCATTGACATCATGGAAGATGTCCACATATTGCACCAAATCTCTTGTCTACTTCAAGAAATCTCTGTTAACTCAGCATCAAATGACTCTTACCTTTTTCTGTGTCTTATTGTGGCTTTTGCCAGACTCATTCGAAAACATGGGGAATAACATGAGAAGAGATGATTCTCCATCAGATGTGAAGCAAGAAGCACACAGTACATGGCACTTTTGTCCAGCATACGCATTGTAACTTGTTGAAAAGGTTAAGACAGAGGGCTTTATTTATACTGAGCGCAGAAACTGCCGTAACTTGATTTTCGTGCAAGCGCAAGGCTCGCTGTGCGTGCTTGCCAATTTGGCAGACCGCTATGTGACAAGGGGGCGTACCGGCGCAATGAGGGTATGTCCTTTGACAATTTGGTTGCAGAAAGTTAGTCTAAACTTTTACTCTTGTTTAGTAGGTAGTCTGCCCGTCTCTTTGATCGGGTTTTGGGGATATGTGTGGTGGATGTCAGATGTATTTCCTTCATATATATCTGAAAGTAATGTTTGCCAAGTCAAACGCAGAGCAAAGCTTTCTGTGAAATTACACTGCAGACGTATGTATCCAACTCTTCAAGTGAACAACTAGACAGGCAAACAGGAAGGTCATGTATGTGTGTACAGCAGCTTTACTTCCTACCAACAGTGTCTGCATGAAAGTCCACACGTGAACTGGCGTTTGTATACATGCCACATGCGTGGGCGTGCAATGCAATGGCAGCTCAATACAAAAAGGCATTATATGAAGCAGCATGAACCATGTAATACTCTGTGGTTAAAGGTCCCCTGTAAGTTATGACCCTCAATAATCATCCGCCAGCCGCCCTGTTTATGGCAACCTTGGCTGTGTGAGAACACTCCATACCACATTGGACATTTATGTGCTGTTTGTATTCAGACGTGCATGTCGATGCCAGTTTGCCAAAAAATATTTAGCATATTCAGTTTATTGGCAGCTATAGGTAGACAGATTCAAGGAGATGAATCTCATTATAGAACCTCCCAACTGGCCCCTCCAAGGAGTGATGCAGTGAATTCATTATCACACATTTGACTGCGTGCCTGTGGCGTGTGCGCGCCGTGCAAGCTCGCATGCACGTGGGTTCGTTTGCAGTAGCGATCTCTATTTTGCAAACTATCACTTTTTTTGTTAAAGTGCTTGAAAAGGAATGTTTTTCTTTCACAAGAAGGAGGAAAGAGGGAGCGCTCGAAGGGGAGAGAGGCAGAGACAGCAAAAGAGAGCGACAAGGCAGGAGAGAGAGAGAGAGGGAATACTGCAGTGTCTGAAGAAAGATAAAGACTGAAAAAGCTTTTAAAATATTCACACACAGACAAAATCAAACACTGAATGTATTTGAAAACCATTTATGAATGAGTTAAGATAAAGAAAATGGACCAAAATGTTTCCATGCAATGATTTTGTTTCTTGAATATATATATATATATATATATATATATATATATATATATATATATATATATATATATATATATATATATATATATATATAATATATTTGTTGCTGCTTTTTCTTGGAGACTTTCACAATCCACATCTGTATCTAATGATTTAAAAAAAAAAAAAAAAAAAAAAAGCTCACCAATTTGCACTGAGCTGGGGAACGCTCCCGTCGCCAACCCCGAGAGGACGGAACACAAGCCCCAAAAGTGCCAAGTGAAAATATTAATCCTCATCATTTCTTCACTTGAGTCCCCTCAAAAAGTGTTGCGATACATTGACAGAGATGAAGGAGGGGAAAGACGTCAGGAGAAAAAAAAGAAGAGAGGAAGGTTTTCCCCGTCTAGAGTATATTTTGTCCAAGGTAGTATTCCTATTCCATGATGGGCTTCTCGCGCATATTCCCCCCGTGCATGCACAGTCCGCTCAGGAGAGGAGAGAGATGTGTGTGCGGTTCACATGGAAAGACGGAGGCGCTATAGGAAGAAGGAGTGGGGAAAGTCGTTGCAAGATTGGCGAGTTTGGAGACCAGACTGCATGGAGCAACTGGACATGCGCGACCCGCCCCCCCCCCCCCCCCCCCCCCCTCTCTCTCTTTCAGTCTCACACACATATTCTCGCTCTCTCTCTTTCCACATCCCTCTACATCATATACTTTCTCCATCCCTCTACACTATTGATTCAGTGATCGTAGGGGGAGGCGTGGATTACATGCGCCACGTTTACGCACTTTCCCCACACGCGTAATCTTCGGGCATTGATCACACACTGACGCCAAATGTCTTATCTAGTTTATCGTCGCTGCGCATGTCAAAGAAGGAAGGACACGTTTGTTTGTTTCCCTTAAGAAGTTGCAAATGAACGATTTCTCCTGCGTCAAACGCAATCCATCCTGACGCATTGGCCCAAACTACTCTGTGTTTCCCAGGTTTAGTTCAGTTTAGGTTTTGTACTGCAGCCGCAATGTATATGCCAAGCAGGACGAGCGCAAATATATGGCCACTGAAAAAATGACTAAAGTGACATCATTTGACGCGGTGTCAATAAGGTGCTTTTCTATATATATATATATAAACTGCAACAACAAGGATATTATGAGTCTTGTCTTGTGAACAGCGTTTGCTTGCGTGGTTGCTTCGGTGCCTGAGGTGACAGACGGTTAAACAGCACGTTTCCCCCCCCTCTCCCCTTTTTTTTTTTTTTGACCACAAGGCACAACGTGAGGATGCTTATCCCAGTGCAAGATATACACACACCGGCCACAACATTAGGTACGTTTGTAAAATTTTGAAGGAGCCAGTACAAAAGTTGAGTGTCAATATAAAAAAAAAACAGTCAATCAAAAGATTTTGAAAGATCACTTTTAACTGGCACTGTCCGAGATGTATTATTTTAACAATATGCTTATTGATGTAATTGTTTGCAGTGATGTTGAACTGCACTTTATCATACTGAAATCTGTTTCTATTCTTTTGACTGCGGTTTTAACTAAACAGAGAATGTAAAAGACACATCTCTCAGTATAAAGCAGTGGAATCATCAAAACTGGCAACTATTATCTTTGTAAGGGCAGAATTGTAAAGCCGGTGTTTACTGGATGACATCCAAATGTACAAGTGTAATTAATGTTCCGACTGACCACTTTAGCTCCTGACGTTGCAGATGTTTTCCAGACCCATCTATTTTCTGTAGCGCTTGTTCTTATTAGGGACGTGGCTGACCTGGAGCTCACATATGCCAGCTGAATTTGGGCAAGAGGTACATCGTGGACTGGTCGTCAGGCAATCGCTTACATTCTACACAAACAACTATTTGGACTCACGTGACGGACTAACTGTGAGGCACATGTGCCACTGTTTCACGAGCTGCCCTTTCGAGAGCCATACACCTGGAAATAAATACAAAAACAACAACATACAAACATCATCACTTTTCTTCCTCTACAGTGCCAATGTGTAGATCAATATAGTCCCATATGACTGCCACAAACAGACAGCCCAACCAGTTGCATTCATTTTAAAGACATTGGTGCATGTGCGGCGGCACGGTTAGCACATCTGCCTCACAGTTCTGAGGACGGGGGTTCAAATCCCGGCCCCGCCTGTGTGGAGTTTGCATGTTCTCCCCGTGCCTGCGTGGGTTTTCTCCCACATCCCAAAAACATGTGTGGTAGGTTGATTGAAGACTCTAAATTAGGTGTGAATGGTGAGTGTGAATGGTTGTTTGTTTCTATGTGCCCTGCGATCGGCTGGCGACCGGTTCAGGGTGTACCCCACCTCCCGCCCGAAGATAGCTCCAGCAACCGGCGACCCTAGTGAGGATAAGCGGTCAAGAAAATGGATGGATGGATGGTGCATGCATGCACATTTAGTTTTGTTTTGTAGGCTAGTAATGTCCTGCACTGTTCCCCCACTCTTTTGTAACTGACATAAGCTGTCCATGGTGCTGATAGCCAACTGTGCATCAGGTGGGATGCAGGATTCGGAAGAGTGGTTGCTCACTGCTCTCCCACTGTGTCTGAGAGTCTGCATGTATTCTGCTAAACACTCGCAAATCAATCAATTAGATTCTATGTGCTAATTCGATTTCCCTGATAATGATGCAGATTTCTGGTTAGCACGTCGGCATCACAGCAGTCGAGAAATCATGGGTTTGAATCTTGGCTCCTCTTGCGTGGAGTTTGCACGTTCTCTGTGTGTTTGTGTGGGTTTTCTCCAAGTACCCTGGCTTCCTCCCAGGTAAAAAAAAATGCATATTAGTTAATTGGAGAATCTAAATTGTCAATAGGTTTGTATGTGAGTGTGAGATTTGTTTGTCTATAGAGTATGTGCACTGTGATTGGCTGGTGACCAGACCAGGGTGTACGTCACCTCTTGCCCAAAGTCAGCTGGGGTAGGCTACAGCTCACTTTGCGAGCCTAGGGAGGGCAAGTGGTCAAGAAAATGGATGGATAACCAATAATAATAATAAAAAAAAACATATACAAAGTATACCGAGATAATACCGAAATGAATTAATGAATTTTGTATTATTACCATTATGAAATCATGCCTTGTCCCAGGTTCTAACTGGTGGCCAAATTAAGAATTTAAAACACCACGTGTCTGTACTTCAAAATGTACGTTTTGAAATGTTATGATTTCAGCGAATCTTGCAGGACATGAGTGTACTTTCTGCATGCAGTTGGACACTGGAAGCCATTAATTAAATTTGCATTATTTCCTATTGGAAATGTCCCTTTTGTAATCCAAACAAATCATTGCAGTTGTATGACCTTTAAAATCCATCCATCCATCCATCCATTTTCTGAGCCACTTATCCTCCCAAGGGTCGCGGGAGTGCTGGAGCCTATCCCAGCTATCATCCGGCAGGAGGCGGGGTACACCCTGAACTGGTTGCCAGCCAATCGCAGGGCACATACAAACAAACAACCATCCGCACTCACGTTCACACCTAGGGGCAATTTAGAGACTTCAATTAACCTATGTTAATGCAACAATGCATGTTTTTGGGATGTGGGAGGAAACCGGAGTGCCCGGAGAAAACCCACGCAGGCACAGGGAGAATATGCAAACTCCACACAGGCGGGGCCGCGGATTGAACCACGGTCCTCAGAACTGTGAGGCAGACGCTCTAACCAGTCGGCCACTGTGCCGCCCCTTTAAAATACAATAATAAATCATTTTAAAAAATGACACATCATCTGACTGAACCACAGCTATGATGGCCTAACTATTTTATCATCAACAAAAAACAAATCATTTTACTAAAGTGATGTGGTTATGGAAAGTGCTCATTAATTTCCACATACCCAGCAAGAGACCATGGTTCTCACTTGCATTACTTATAAATTAATACTTGATAAGTGCTTGTCAATGTCATTGTTTTAATAATGCCTCAGTGAATACGTGCACATACAGAAAGGTGCTGAAAACCATTTAACAAACAATCACAACTCCTTTACAAACATTCCGAATGCATTCAGTGATTGGGCACAAGAGCCACTTCTGTATTTTTGTGACAGTGATGATTTTTCATAGCTTTTGAAATGCTGCAAATTGATCATGACCCAGGGACGCATTTGTAATGCATAGAATTTCAAAAAGGTTTTGGCAAAAATAGTTTTATTGAAGCCAGTAGGTCTCTAAAACGAGCAAGGATTTTTGTTGTTTTCAATTGGGGATCACTCAAAAATATGTAACAGAACTGCTCTTTTAAAATAAAACAACACAAATAACGGATTCTAGTAATTACTGCACTAAAACACCATATTCTAATAAGGACATGTTATTATCATAGCCTACATAGTTTCTGCTATGATGAATCAATATGGATAATGTCCTAAATGTTCTTGTGTTTGCTGTATATACAGTATACATATAGTATATCTCTACCGTGTATCCAGGCTGTTTGAATGCAATCCAGGATGATTGGCTCCCAGGAATTCATTCTCCTTGCTTGGCAGATTGACCCAAGTCGACCAAGTCGATTATGTGGTTCAGTGTCAATACAGCACCTTGGTAATAAAGACCCATCAGCACTGTCTTACAGGCTGTGGTAATTGACACCCCGATGTTTTACTTTGTGCTGTGACTCAAACCCTATTGAGTGTAAATCAACACAATAGTAGTGGAGTCAAAAGTGTTACTTTTCATTTGAATATTCTTTGGTGGAGCGTTTTGCTCACTGTGCAGCCTAACAGCTAGGCTTTACTGCTAGCTTCTTTTTTCTTTTTTATTTATTTATTTATTTTTTGCTAACAATATTGAGTTATTTAACAGATCAAGTAGTAAAGTAAAATTCTGGTGTTTATGTAGCTCCATCTTGTTCTTAATATGTACCTACTTGTATTTTTCATCTAATTCTAGCTTGCCACAAAGGCCAACACTTCTAGATTACATTAAAATCACAGCAGCATGTCACTAATGGACTAGTGAGGGGTTCACTCGCCAGACAGCATGGGTTCAGTTCCAACTTAGTAATGATGTGAATGTGAGTGCTCTTTGATTGACTGGAATCCAGTCCTGAGTGTCGTCAGACTTTCATCCAAAGTCAGCTGGGATCGACTCTGGCTCCCTGTGACCCTGAACAAGATAAGCAGTATAGAAAATGGATAGATGGACCACAGCAGCACCTCTGTTGTTGCTCATCTGTGCTCATCATTTCCAAACCTTCAAGTCCTTGTCACAGACGCTAGCCTGAAACCTTGGGTACTGACTCTGAGCGAGAGGCGGGGTACACTTTGAACTGGTCGCCAGCAAATTGCAGGGTACATACAAATAAACAACAATTCCCACCTACGGGCAATATAGAGTTTTCAGTTAATCTACCATGCATGTTTTTGGGATGTGGGAGGAAAGTGGATTACCCAGGGAAAATCCATGCAGGCAATACATGCAAACTCCACACAGGTGAGGCCGGATTTGAACCCCAGTCCTTAGAACTGTGTGGCAGATGTGCTAACCAGTCATCCACCGTGTTGCCTCTGTGAGAATACGTTTGTTTATTTGGACTCACACCTATACTATATACTACTGGAATATTGGAATGCCTACAAGTATGGAAGAAAATATGACGGTGTTTATCACTCTAGAGCAGGGGTGTGAAACTCAAATTCACGGTGTGCCAAAATAAAAAATTGGGACAACGTCGCGGGCCAAACTCAATATTTAATGAAAAATCACTGCGATGTGCACGTTTCCCTTTTCTGCAGAAATGTAGCGTTAAAGTTTATCATTGACAACAAACTTACATTTTGCTTAAACACTGAATCTGGAATAAACAAACTTGAATATAATAAACACGAGAAATCTAATTTGTGATAAAAGACATCATGTTTGTTGTTTTGTATTTAAATATATAACATGAATTTCCTCCGCAGGGTGTCCAGGCGCTCCCTTAGAGATGGGGTGAGAAGCTCGGTCATCCGGGAGGATCTCAGAGTAGAGCTGCTGGTCCTCCACATCGAGAGGAGCCAGATGAGGTGGCTGGGGCATCTGGTTCGGATGCCTCCCGGACGCCTCCCTGGTGAGGTGTTCCGGGAACGTCCCACCGGGAGGATACCCCGGGGACGACCCAGGACACGCTGGAGAGACTACATGCTTCGGCTGGCCTGGGAACGCCTCGGATCCCCGCGGAAGAGCTGGATGAAGTTGCTGGTGAGAGGGAAGTCTGGGCATCCCTGCTAAAGCTACTGCCCCCGCGACCCGACCTCGGTTAAGTGGTAGAAAATGGATGGATGGATGGAAAAAAAAACTAACTAGGTACAGTAGCTCTTAAGATAAAAACTAACTCAATTAGGTTACGTTCTTGTCATTTCCATCTGAATAAAAAGCATTCAAAATAGAAATTCATGTTTGTTGTTTTGTATTTAAATAGATAACATGAATTCTTCTGTCTCTCTATCTTCTATTTATCTCCAACTACTTTTCTTTTTTATGTAAATATTTTTTCAAAGGCCAACAACAACAAAAAACCCCAAAATAAACAATGTCCTTCAATAAAAATCCAAACTTTAAACTATTAACAGTCCCTGCCTAGGAGTTGATAAAGGGCATTAAAAAAAACACATTAATTCAATTATGTTATATTCTTTGTTACAGCCACGTTGCTCCGCACATGACAAACTGTCTTTTACTTTAGTGAACAGACAATCTGCCGCCCACCTGTCTTGGAAGTTAAACGTTTTTCATCTTTCGTTTGGCCATTTTTGGGAAGGGGAAGTGTAAATTTTCTCGAGGAGACTGGTAGCATAGTTGCTAACGACTGCAACAGAAAGGAAAGAGGCACTTGCGGGTCTAGACTGATGGGCCAACACACTAGCAAAGCATTCTGGGATTTGTTATATTACTGACGCATGTGCTATATACTGGCGGGCCAGCTCTAATACACATTTAATATGGTCTTGCGGGCCAAATATAATTACATCGTGGGCCAAATTTGGCCCCCGGGCCTGAGTTTGACATATGCTCTCGAGCGATAAAGACAAGCTCGTCTTTATGGACTTTGCTTTGTGTACTGGGACACAAACATGCTGTCACCTAACATAGATTTAAATCCAAAATGCCTTGGTGAGATGACGACCTAAGATCTTTTGTGACCTGATTGATTAGTTAATGGAGTTTGAGGTTTGTCTCAATATTTTTTTTCTTCCACAAATAATTTATTTACTCAGCATTAAGCAGGCGACAGACGACGCTGACTTGGCTGCTTTGTGCCATTCTCGCATGAAGAGAATAGTGGCATTGTCAGTGTGCAGAATGCATTCCACTTGCTTCTTCTCCCTTTGTCTCTCATCTCTCTCGCTCTCTATCTCCCATCCTCTCTATTCCTCGTGCTCATAACTTTTGGTCTTCATTTGTACACAAGCGCAACACGTTAACACAGAGAATACCTATGTTTCCTATGCTTTTGTAATTGTTTGCAACAAGCAGATATGTAAAACTTTGAAACCCAATGTCTGCCCCTATCCTAAGAATATTAAAGATGACTTAGTCTTCTAAAGCTATTTGTGTCATCCAGCCGACTTGTTACCCCTCCTGCTTGAAAGGTGACAAAAATAACCCTCTCGCCCTCCACTTTCATCTGTGGTTTCTCATCCATCTTTACATCCATGCTTCTCTTTCTTGCCTGTGTGATGACTCATCAATCTAAATGTCCTCCCCGTTCCCCACCCCTCCATTTACAACCGTCTACATATCACCTCTGCCTTATCATCCACTTGAGCCATCTGCCCTGTGACTTATCCACTTAACTGTATTTCCATTCCTCCACATATCTTTTTCTGCATTTCCCACAATCCATTAAAGTAATGTCCATGTTTCCAGTGACCCTTTCTTGTCTCGTCATCACCATTATCTCTTTTTTTCGCCCACTAAAGCCTTTGAAAGACTTTGCCAAGCAAAATTATATATTTTCACTTATTCCTGCTGCAGAACATTTATTTTAGTCCTTTCTGCACCCTTTCTTGTTTGCTAATGACGATCTTTTCTGTCTATTGTTCACGCCCCTGCCTCCTCACAACTCCAGAGGCTATTGGAAAGAGAAAAATAACCTTAGCAGATACAAATCAAGCGATGGTGCAGCAGTGTGAGGTTGCAGCTGGGGACTCATTGCATTACTCTAAGTAAGCTACGAGAATCAATGAGAGTCAATAGCAGCTGGTGAAAAGTGCATTTATAACATAGGCCAGCAGTTGTTCAGCTCTTGAGATATTCGGGTCATTTTGTCATTTGATTGTAGGATTGCAGTTTTTCTCATGGTTTACAACAAGTTATCTGCAGTTGAGGGCTTTGTGAAATTAATAATGATAATAATAATAAAAAAAAAAAAAACGGTGGCGGTGGCCGAAGGCGGGGACCTTGGCGATCCGAGCCCCGGTTACAGAAGCTGTCTCTAGGGAAGTGGAATGTCACCTCTCTGGCAGGGAAGGAGCCCGAGCTGGTGTGTGAGGTCGAGAAGTTCCAACTCGATATAGTCGGACTCGCCTCCACGCATAGCTTGGGCTCTGGTACCAGCCCTCTCGAGAGGGGTTAGACTTTCTTCCACTCTGGAGTTGCCCACGGTGAGAGGCGCCGAGCAGGTGTGGGTAAACTTATTGCTTCCCGGCTCGGCGCCTGTACGTTGGGTTTCACCCTGGTGGACGAGAGGGTAGCCTCCCCCCGCCTTCAGGTGGGGGGACGGGTCCTAACTGTTGTTTGTGCCTTTGCACCAAACAGCAGTTCAGAGTACCCATCCTTTTTGGAGTCCTTGGAGGGGGTGCTGGAGAGCGCTCCCGCTGGGGACTCTATCGTTCTGCTGGGGGACTTCAATGCTCACGTGGGCAATGACAGTGAGACCTGGAAGGGCGTGATTGGGAGGAACGGCCACCCTGATCAGAACCCGAGCGGTGTTCTGTTATTGGACTTCTGTGCTCATCACGGATTGTCCATAACGAACACCATGTTCAAGCATAAGGGTGCCCACACGTGCACTTGGCACCAGGACACCCTAGGTCGCAGTTCGATGATCGACTTTGTGGTCGGGTCATCGGACTTGCGGCCGCATGTCTTGGACACTCGGGTCAAGAGAGGGGCGGAGCTGTCAACTGATCACCACCTGGTGGTGAGTTGGCTCCGATGGTGGGGGGAGATGCCTGTCCGACGTGGCAGGCCCAAACGTATTGTGAAGGTCTACTGGGGACGTCTGGCGGAATCCCCTGTCAGAAGGAGTTTCAACTCCCACCTCTGACAGAACTTTGCTCATGTTCCGGGAGAGGCGGGGAAATCGAGCCCGAGTGGACCATGTTCCGCGCCTCCATTGCTGAGGCGGCCGACCGGAGCTGTGGCTGTAAGGTGGTTGGTGCCTGTCGTGGCGGCAATCTCCGAACCCGTTGGTGGACACCAACGGTGAGGGATGCCGTCAAGCTGAAGAAGGAGTCCTATCAGGCCTTTTTGGCCTGTGGGACTCCTGAGGCAGCTGATGGGTACCGGCTGGCCAAGCGGAATGCAGCTTTGGTGGTTGCTGAAGCAAAGACTCGGGCATGGGAGGAGTTCGGTGAGGCCATGGATAAAGACTTCCGGATGGCTTCAAGGAAATTCTGGTTCACCAAGAGGGGGAAGCAGTGCACCATCAACACTGTGTATAGTGGGGATGGGGCGCTGCTGACCTCGACTCGGGACGTTGTGAGCTGGTGGGGAGAATACTTCGAAGACCTCCTCAATTCCACCGAGAGTCTGGGTTCTCTGAGACGAGCTCACATATCTCTGGGGTTGAGGTCACCGAGGTGGTTTAAAAAGCTCCTCGGTGGCAAGGCCCCGGGGGTGGATGAGATTCGCCCGGAGTTCCTCAAGGCTTTGGATGTTGTAGGGCTGTCCTGGTTGACACGCCTCTGCAACATCGCATGGACATCGGGAACAGTGCCTCTGGATTGGCAGACTGGGGTGGTGGTCCCCCTTTTTAAGAAAGGGGACCAGAGGGTGTGTACCAACTGCAGGGGGATCACACTCCTGAGCCTCCCTGGTAAGGTCTATTCAGGGGTGCTGGAGAGGAGGGTCCGTCGGGAAGTTGAATCTCAGATTCAGGAGGAGCAGTGTGGTTTTCGTCCTGGCCGTGGAACAGTGGACCAGCTCTACACCCTTGGCAGGGTCCTCGAGGGTGCATCGGAGTTTGCCCAATCAGTCTACATGTGGTTTGTGGACTTGGAGAACGCGTTCGACCGTGTCCCTCGGGGGTCCTGTGGGGGTGCTTCGGGAGTATGGGGTACCGAAACCCCTGATACGGGCTGTTCGGTCCCTGTACGACCATAGTCAGAGTTTGGTCCGAATATCCGACAGTAAGTCGGACTCGTTTCCGGTGAGGGTTGCCAAGGCTGCCCTTTGTCACCGATTCTGTTCAGAACTTTTATGGACAGAATTTCTAGGCGCAACCAAGGCGTAGAGGGGTTCCGGTTTGGTGGTCTCAGTATTGCATCTCTGCTTTTTGCAGATGATGTGGTTCTGTTGTCTTCATCAAACCGTGACCTCCAACTCTCACTGGAGCGGTTTGCAGCTGAGTGTGAAGCAGCTGGGATGAGAATCAGCACCTCCAAATCTGAAACCATGGTCCTCAGTCAGAAAAGGGTGGCGTGCCCTCTCCGGGTCAGGGATGAGATCCTGCCCCAAGTGGAGGAGTTCAAGTATCTTGGGGTCTTGTTCATGAGTGAGGGAAGAATGGAACGGGAGATCGACAGGCGGATCGGTGCAGCATCTGCAGTGATGCGGACTTTGTATCGATCCGTTGTGGTAAAGAAGGAGCTAAGCCGAAAGGCGAAGCTCTCGATTTACCGGTCGATCTTCGTTCCTACCCTCACCTATGGTCACGAGCTGTGGGTCGTGACCGAAAGAACAAGATCCCGGATACAAGCTGCCGAAATGAGTTTCCTCCGCAGGGTGTCCGGGCTCTCCCTTAGAGATGGGGTGAGAAGCTCGGTCATCCGGGAGGATCTCAGAGTAGAGCTGCTGCTCCTCCACATCGAGAGGAGCCAGATGAGGTGGCTGGGGCATGTGATTCGGATGCCTCTCGGACGCCTCACTGGTGAGGTGTTCCGGGAACGTCCCACCGGGAGGAGACCCTGGGGACGACCCAGGACACGCTGGAGAGACTACATCCTTCGGCTGGCCTGGGAACTCCTCGGATCCCCCCGGAAGAGCTGGATGAAGTTGCTGGCGAGAGGGAAGTCTGGGCATCCCTGCTAAAGCTACTGCCCCCGCGACCCGACCTCGGTTAAGTGGTAGAAAATGGATGGATGGATGGAAAAAAAAACTAACTAGGTACAGTAGCTCTTAAGATAAAAACTAACTCAATTAGGTTATGTTCTTGTCATTTCCATCTGAATAAAAAACATTCAAAATAGAAATTCACTTGAACTCTGATTACGGATAAATTTGGGTGGTTGAAGACAAGTTTGCATTGAACTTTAATATGAAAGTTTAC